>NC_139932.1:17313080-17343209 GCF_963514095.1 Eutrigla gurnardus
AGCAGATAAGATGTAAATTCCGCCTGCGTCCGCGGCGTTCTTGTAATTGCCCCGGCCGGCAGCCTGTGATTGCAAACCGGCCCCGAGTGGCCCCGAGTCGTTGCCTCCGGGGCCGGCGGGGGGACGGACGAGCCCGCCGAGATTAAGTGGCGAGGGCCGGGCGGGGGTCAAATTGCTTTTTAAAATGCCACGGGTCTGAAAACGGAGCCGTCGGGCGCCACGGCGTGACTCGCTCAGGTGTTGTGTGGAGATTAATAAAATGAAACCTGCTTGAGCTTTAGTAGTCGTTTAAATGTGTCGTTACCGTCGCTCACCTCGACACTCGGATCTGGATTAAAGACCACGGAGGTGGTCAGGTGACACCGGCAGGAAGTCACGATCAACGCAGATTCAATAATAACTCATTTACGGTAAATATCACAGAAATACCAGGCTGAACCGCCTACAGCACAGCCTCGCACCTTCAACCAGACTCCATGCAGAAAACCAGCGATTTAACAGTAGTTAGTAGGTTCTACGATAGTAGCTCACATTAGTCCAGAGACCAGACCAGACTAGAAACCAGAGACCGTCTGTGGTCCCCCAGAGGTCTAGATAGTAGCTCACATTAGTCCAGACACCAGACCAGACTAGAAACCAGAGACCGTCTGTGGTCCAAACAACAAGGTTTCTGCTGTATTTATGTCTAGATGACCTTATATGGAGTGTTGATGGAGCAGCTACAATGTAAGCGTAGCCTAGCACCATCAACCAGACTCCATTCAGAAAACCAGCGTTTTAACAGTAGTTATCTTGTGGTCTTGCAGACAGACCTAACAAAGCATGACTCAGCACTTTTTCCTGATCACCATCATGATGGAGTTATTTCAGCATCCTGATTCCAGCGTCATTTGCAGGTATTTGAGTGTTTGTTTTCTAAGTTAGAAGCCGTCGTGGTTCTTGTTGAGAGTCTGCCGCTGCACTTTCATGATTTAACAGAACGTCTGATTCACGCGTGGGCAGCAGCGTGTTACGTGTTCGCTGAGGCGGCGGGACGCTGCCAGAGTCCAGTCTGCCGAAACGGACTGGCATCGAACAGACGTGCTTCTCCCTCTGTTCCCTCCGCCGCTCAGATCGGACCAGGAAGTCTGGGATCCAGGTCCTCGTCTGGGATGCTGCATTAGTTCAGAGGGGGAAGTTTGCTCTTAAAGTTTTCGTGGCTTGAACGGTGCAGATTTATTAAGTTATTTGTTGATGACGAGTGGTAAATTGTCGTTGAAAAACTAGGTAACCATGACAACCGCTCGCAAAATTGGGAGAAACTCTGGGAAATAGCCCGCTAAAGAAAAAAATACAGCGTGGAAACATTTTGATCAAATCAACGATCAACAAAAAATGTAAGTTTGCGGTGAAAAAATGCATCTGCCGACTTGTTTTTACACTTCGGGGCGACAAATAGCCCGGAAATCCGATAATTTGCTTTTTTTTTTGCCTCAACATAACTCCGAAGTTTTTTGTCTGTTTAGTTGCGAAGGTGTTTTCTGTCGGAGACCGGGATGTTTGGAAAGTAAAGTTTCCCTCTAAAGTTGCCTCTGCTCCATCACCAGACGGAGTTGACAGGTGGGTGGATGTGCTCTGTGTGAGGAGGATCCTCTTTGTGGACCCGGTTCTTTTCAGACCCCCTGCTCACATCTGACCAGCCACGGCTGCTTTGAGGCTGCCAGCAGGTTCAAAGAGCAGGAAGTGCCAAGCACTACCTCTCCATGTCCAGGCCTTTCAGCTCCCCCTTGTCAAAGAGCACCTCTGCTCCACTACAAAGTCTTTCTGGTCCGGACCCGGGTGGGGGGGCTCCAGGAAGGTGGGGCGGGAAATAAAGATTGATCTACAAAGGGGTCCCGTTCCCCCTGATGTGTCCGAGGCCGGAGGAATAACAGAGGCAGCGGGCAGAATCAGGAGTTTGAGCATTGAATCAACACCGGAGGTCAGAGACCAGGTCTAGGAGAGACCAGGTCCAGGAGAGACCACTATCCTTACATCAACTACGTGGAATATCAGACCCTGTGGATCTAAAGCTGTAGGATATCTTAGTTGCTAATTGCTTTGTCTTGGTAGCGAACTGTCAATCACCAGGTAGCTCCGCCCCCTCTTTCATTTCTTCCTGAAGAGTTCCACGATATTTGTTCATATTCGCAATTAAATTTCAGTACTTACCGATACCAAGTACCAATATGAGTACTTCATAATACAATAACGTTGTGTTATTTCCATCAGATAAACTTTCTGACTGTAACAAAATAAAAAATATAACTTTAGCAGAGTTTGCTGCAGGTTTGTTAATAATTAAAAGTTTAACTGTGCTTTCAGTTACAAGACAGACAAAATAATAAAATAAAAAGAAATCTAAGTAAGGCTCATTTAATAAAGAGAATAGCTCTCGTCCACCTTAACAGGTCAGTCCACCTTAAGTGTTCGTGAGACGGAGCAGCCAGAGTCGTTGCTAACATCGGACTAAACTCTTTCACTTCATTCAATCATTAGCTGTGTGACAACGAGACATGGGAACTTAGGTTGTGTCTCGTAGCGTTTACTTACGACAGATAAACTTTACCCACAATGCCATTCAACCTTCCTGAAGAGGCCTGCGTAATATTTGCAGGTTTGTTAATAATTAATGGTAAGTCACGTAATGGAGAATAGCGCTGGTCCACCTTAAAAGGTCAGTCCACTTTAAGTGTTGGTGAGACGGAGCAGCCAGAGTTGTTGCTAACTATGGGGCTAAACCTCTCTCCACTTTAGAATGTGCGGTAGCTTTCACGTGTTGTCATAGCAACGGCAAACATCCGGTCTCAGCAGAACCAAGCAACTCGTTTACGTCGGCTACGACAAATGAAAGCTACCGCTAGCATCGTAGCCCAACCGCCCCGATCAATAAACACCCATAAGATGACAACATGGCCTCGTATAAATATAACAAATAAACCAACAGACCAGATTTAAAACTTCTTTTCTCTGAATATTGCCCCCTCTCTCGCTCCATGTTTTTCTTCCTACAGTGGCCCTGAAACGCCGTCGTTAATATCTCACGTCTAATTCAGCATCGTGAAATGCTGCGCGAGAAAACGTAGAACGTGTGAGACGTCTTTGTTTAAAATCGGAGGAACAGGCGGGCGGACGTGAATCTACCGGCCTCCCAAGGAAACTGTCGGCCGTATCGATGTCCCACTGATTCAGGCTTTGTGTCTCACCCTCACCCGTCTCACCCCCCTCCCCTACAGAGCTACTTAATATGTCTGAGGGGCTCTGACGCTTCTCATCTGTAAAAGGCAGAGCACTTTTTCTTTTACCCACATTAGAGGAGGTGCTGGTGTGGGGGGGGGGAGGCCGGGTCGGGGGGGCTCTGCTGCTGCTCTGAAGTCAGCCTGGTGGGACCGGAGCTTTATTAGCTGGAGAGGAAGCCGGCGGAGTTGCGAGGGCCTAAGAACTTGGATGAGAGGAAGCTTTTGAAACTTCCCACATCGGCATTAGTGAGATGAGCTGCTATTCAGCGCTCGCTCTCCAACCACACACACACACACACACACACACACACACACACACACACACACACAAATAAACACACTCTTCCTTTTTATGTGCTGGTCCACGAGATGAGGCCGCGCTCTAATTGGTCCTGGGGGAGATTGGCAGGGTGAGCAGAGCAACGAGGAGGCCAGACAAACAACGGGGGAGGAGGAGGGAGGAGGAGGAGGGCCACCGCTCCACAAGTAGAGAGGCAGCGTTCACTCGCCGTCAGCAGCGATGCTCCGTTTAGACAAGTTCAGTGTCTAAATACTTCAGTTTCACCAGAACCAATGAATTCAATTTATTTAGAATGATTCTTCAGAGCGTCTCCGTGGTTACCGACGTTTACCGTCCCCACGGACGGACAGATGGGTGGAGGAGGAGGAAGGAGGAGGATGAAGGTGGAGGATGAGGATCAAGGTGGAGGAGGATGAAGGTGGATGAGGATGAGGAGGATGAAAGTGGATGAAGGTGGAGGATGAGGATGAAGGTGGAGGAGGATGAGGAGGATGAAAGTGGATGAAGGTGGAGGATGAGGATGAAGGTGGAGGAGGATGAAAGTGGATGAAGGTGGAGGATCAGGGATGAAGGTGGAGGAGGATGAAAGTGGATGAAGGTGGAGGATGAGGATGAAGGTGGAGGATGAAGGTGGAGGAGGAGGATGAGGAGGATGAAGGTGGTGTACCAACCTGCGGCCGACACCTTGGTCTTTCGCCCCGTCAGCAGTTTCTGCACCCGGCAGAGCTGCAGGTGGTTCTCGTGGCGCCGGGCGTTGTCATGGATACGCTGCGACACCTCGCCCACCGCGGCCGCCGCCCCTGAAGGAGACACACACACACACACACACACACACACACACACACACACACACACACACACACACACACACACACACACACACACACACACACACACACACACACACACACACACACACACACACACACACAATGTTATCTCAGAGTGCACCGTTTGGTCACATGACCTCCAAACTACTTGAGTCCTTTCCCAGGAAGCTTCCTGCGTCTCCGTGTTTATTGATATGGTTCATGTTTTTATGTCGTTCATGAAGCTGGTAAACAGCTGATCCACACTGACAACATCTATTTACATTATTATTTATTGATTATTATTATTATTAATTACACGTCAGTATTCACATCGTCATCAGCCGTGAGAACTTAAATACCCACACAGGCCCGAGTGTGTCGGGCTGTTTCTGTGTGTGTGTGTGTGTGTGTGTGTGTGGTCGTATTAATTAGAGGCGGTGCTGGTCTCCGGCGCGGCGGCCCATAATCCATTGCCCTTCTGCAAATCAGCTGAGCTGTCAGTCTGTAATTGTATGCAAACAGTAGCAGCCTCCAATCAGCAGCTCATTTGGTTAAATCAACCCATTTCCTCCACTGCTCCGTGTGTGTGTGTGTGTGTGTATTTTTTAAATAAATTTGCAAAAATAAATGTATTTTATATATATATATCATGTATAAATATTCTTATGAATAAAGTTACTAATCTTTGAATCTGTCCAGTACTTTGGTGGAAACTGAGGGGAAAAAGTGACGATATCATTGTAAAATATATTTAGATGCTATTAATGACTGCCTTAATGTCTTTCTAATGAATGTGCTGAATATAAATGTTTAATATTACCGCTGAATATTAAGACAGAAATGACAAGCAATGTTTATAATGGAAGATTATTAATTATTTATAAAAATAAAGAAAAAATATTCAGAAGCTGTCTGTTTGATTTTCACCATCATAATAAGCCAGAGGCTGATCCTATATGGGGGGTCCTTCAGCAAGCCTGGGAACCCCTTTCTAATGTACTTGGGTTTAATGTTAAAATAACAATGTATTGTATTACATATGTAAAAAATGTCCTCTTGTTTATTAAATTTCATCTAGTTTTTAATCGTTAATCGTCCTTCACACACTCTTTTCAAAACTTTATAAATCTAAAAAAGTAAAATGACGTTGGATTACTGCAAAGCGGCACTAAGCGTTTACAAGTGGCCTCATTAGCCGTTTAAATGAAAACAGGCTGAGCTGCTGTTCTTCGTGTTTCGGAGCTGAATCGCGATGAACCGGATCCTCGGGCGACTCGGCTGAGTCCCGCCTCCTAATTGGCTGCGTGACTTCCCGATGTAAAGCCGACGTCCTGCTCTGTACGTGTTTGGAATATCATCGCCCGGCGTTTTAGAAAAACAACAACTCATTAGACGTTAATAAAACATTCTGCAGACGTTTCCCTCCGCAGCGTGACTCCACTTATTCACTCTTTAGACCGCGCTTGACTTCACTGTTAACTCTCATTGTTGAGTCGGCCGCCGAGCCGGGGAGCGTTGCATCAGCTCGGCCTCGGTAACGGTTGCTACGGCGGCGTGAGAGAGAGACTGATGAAAAACTCCTGAAGCACTGCAATTACAACAATTAAATCCAGGCTGAATGCACTGCAGGGGGGAGGAGGGGGGAGGAGGGGGAGAAAACAAAGAAGAGGGAGAGCAAACTGACACAGAGCGGCACAACAAGAGAAAACAACAACAACAACAAAGCCTCTTGTGATTCTATCTGCAAGTTTGCTTAATCAGATACAATGTGATCTGTCTGCAGTTTCTGTTTGAAATAATTCCCTTTACAATACACACACACACACACACACACACACGCACACACGCACACACGCACACACACACACACACACACACACACACACACACACACACACACACACACACACAGTGTATAATGAGGAGGAAGCGGCGATGGAGCAGCACATTTAGAAACGTACCTTCATTTTAGTGTCGGCGGCCGTGTTAATGTGTAAGCGTCGGCAGCACATTAACACACACACACACATTAACACACACACACACATTAACACACACACACACATTAACACACACGCAGCAACGAGATTTTAATTGATACACATAAATAATTCCTTGTGTACATTTCAGCTCTCAGCAGCGTCGGGTTCGCTGTTTATCCCGACGATGG
The DNA here is from genome assembly GCF_963514095.1 of Eutrigla gurnardus. Lineage (NCBI taxonomy): Eukaryota > Metazoa > Chordata > Actinopteri > Perciformes > Triglidae > Eutrigla > Eutrigla gurnardus. Next base: position 17,319,621 of record NC_139932.1, read on the forward strand.
AAACGAGTCATTATTGTGAAGTCGAGGATTTTTTATTTATTAATACCCCCCCCTCCACGCTTAATATCCTCTGATCCGCTCCCAATTAATTATGTCAAAATCCACATCAAACCCGGAAACTGGCGCCGCACACCGAGCTCGGCCCGGCTTTCATTCCTCGGCTCGCCGGGCGCCGCGGCGACAACAACAACAAACGGGGAATGAAAGGAGAGCTCGCTCCTCTTTGTTCCTCAAATGAAGATAACGAGGAGCGCTCGCTGGCGACGAGGGACCGCCGGGAGGGAAGCGTGAGCAGGTTCGTTTGTTTACGTACTTAGGAGGGCGGAGCCTCACCTGAGAGCTGCAGGAACTCGGGGTCGTCGGGACTCGTGTTGGCCGTCAGGTCCTGCAGGAAGTGTTTGTACCTGAAACACAACGAGGTCAACATGACATACATCACCATCATCTTCGTCCCGTCACAACTACGAACATCTACGACGTATCGGAAAAACAAACGGAGCCGGAGAGGGGGCAATATTCAGAGAGAAAGTGGCAAAAGTTGTTAGTTTATAAAGTTTCTAAAGTGGCAAATTTGCGAGTTTCTCTTCTCTCTTTTTCATGATTATCTTGATAATGTCGTGAATCATTAATATTTAGGAAAAACCACAGAGAAGCTTTAAATGAACAAATAGACACCCAGCCTGATGAAGAGAACACGGAGGTAAAAAAGGACGAAGAATAATAAGTGGTCTAAAGAAACAGTTGTGCAGAGTGTCGTCTTCCTCGGGAATCTTTCTCCGTTTCACCGGGACGCCGCGACCTTGAACCGCATCGACGGTTGACATTGATTTCCAGTGTGCTGTCTGGCCTGGTTCTGGAGACTCAGTGGTGCCACCGAGAGAGGCCATTAGTGATCCTGGCAGACTGAACACCGCTGCCTCTGGTCCGGGTGGTGGATGTGACATGTGGGGGGGGGGGGGGGGGGAGATCCTTCAAGGGTCAACGTAACAGCCAAGTGTTACAGTCATCTTACTAACTAGTATTGGTAGAGACCTGTCAATCAGCAGGTAAGCCCCGCCCCCTAAAGCATCCCCTGCTTTCTGGTCTGGTGGACTCTAAATGGACCATAATGTACTAAATGAACATCATGCTGGATTGAAGAAGACTTGAAACTAGAGATTGAGACCATAAACTCATGTTTACAATGTTTACTGAGATAATACATCAAGAGAGAAGTAGGACCATTTTCTCATAGACTTCTATACAACCAGAGAGGAGTCGCCCCCTGGTGGCCAGCAGAGAGAAGTAGGACCATTTTCTCATAGACTTCTATACAACCAGAGAGGAGTCGCCCCCTGGTGGCCAGCAGGGAGAAGTAGGACCATTTTCTCATAGACTTCTATACAACCAGAGAGGAGTCGCCCCCTGGTGGCCAGCAGAGAGAAGTAGGACCATTTTCTCATAGACTTCTATACAACCAGAGAGGAGTCGCCCCCTGGTGGCCAGCAGAGAGAAGTAGGACCATTTTCTCATAGACTTCTATACAACCAGAGAGGAGTCGCCCCCTGGTGGCCAGCAGAGAGAAGTAGGACCATTTTCTCATAGACTTCTATACAACCAGAGAGGAGTCGCCCCCTGGTGGCCAGCAGAGAGAAGTAGGACCATTTTCTCATAGACTTCTATACAAGCAGAGAGGAGTCGCCCCCTGGTGGCCAGCAGAGAGAAGTAGGACCATTTTCTCATAGACTTCTATACAACCAGAGAGGAGTCGCCCCCTGGTGGCCAGCAGAGAGAAGTAGGACCATTTTCTCATAGACTTCTATACGACTAGAGAGGAGTCGCCCCCTGGTGGCCAGCAGAGAGAAGTAGGACCATTTTCTCATAGACTTCTATACAACCAGAGAGGAGTCGCCCCCTGGTGGCCAGCAGAGAGAAGTAGGACCATTTTCTCATAGACTTCTATACGACTAGAGAGGAGTCGCCCCCTGGTGGCCAGCAGAGAGAAGTAGGACCATTTTCTCATAGACTTCTATACAACCAGAGAGGAGTCGCCCCCTGGTGGCCAGCAGAGAGAAGTAGGACCATTTTCTCATAGACTTCTATACAACCAGAGAGGGGTCGCCCCCTGGTGGCCAGCAGAGAGAAGTAGGACCATTTTCTCATAGACTTCTATACAACCAGAGAGGGGTCGCCCCCTGGTTTCACCCCCCTAACTGGAGTGATGTATGACATCGTCATGACAGCGAGACACTACATCACTGACACAGCAAGACCAGCAACTCATCCCAGCATGCCCCTGGGGAAGAGGTCAAAGGTCATCATGCAGGAATCAGTGGTCAGCCGTAGGCGTCGTCGAAAGGTTTGGGCCCTGAAAATAAGGCAGGTTCCTGCTGCATTAGCATGAATTTAAAAAGGAGCTGAAGTGCAGAACAGCAGGTTAGCTCATGGGAGGGGGGGGGGGGGCATTGTTCTTGTAGTCCATTACTCATTGGAAATGAAACAGAAGCCAAACAAGATCCAATTAAGCCTCCTTCAATTAAGAGACACTTAAAAAGGGAAACAATTCCACTTCCTCCTCTTCTTGTCTCGTCGTGTAATAACAAATACATTACAGGCATTATTAGCGGCGATGCCCTCGTTCTTATTAAAGGAGCGGGAGATGAAAAATCTAATTAAAGCAACTGCGCGTAACAAAAAAAAAAGGAAAAGAAAAAGAAAAGGGGGAACACTCTAATGAGCATTATTACGGCACATTTCAAATAATGTAAACGGAGCTCGCTCGTTTAGCCGCCCTGTCCCGCTCATTAGGGCAACAGCAAAGAACAGGATAATGAGACAATAACGTAATCTGAGTCGCGTTTACGACAGTTCACATATTCTAATGCAGGCTGCGCTAATTCCTCTACACTATGCAGATGATATGCAGGTTTCTCGCGGGGTCATCTGGGCTTCTGCACACACGTCAGTAAAAAGAAAAGACACCGAAGGAAATATCTGTCTAATTATTTTTGCTTCCCCGTACAACGCATTAAGGATTCAAATTTGTAATTAAGAGACAAGATGCACTGGCAGGCTTCGGCACGGGTTAGTGAACATGGCACGGGGCTTCTGGGTAATTACTCAACTTTAATAGCTTAAAGGAAAAAAAGGGGAAATGCACATCGGCGGTAAATACAGAAGACCGGAGATATACCCGCCACTGTCCAAAAAACTAGGGCAATTAAAATGTAATGTGAAGTGATTGTTGAAGTCTTATCTGCTGCTGAACGGGTGACTAACGGGGGATTTGCTCAAAGACGAAGCAACGGTTAAATGTAGACGTTAGGAAACACGTTCCAGTCAAACTGCCGGAGCGGCGTGATGTTCTGTCAGCCGGAGAACGACTTCCTCTACTGTCCCAGCGTACGTATCGCTACCAGGAGACCTCCGGGTCTTAGAAGTGAAGCCGAGGCTGGAGTGCCTTAAACCACACTACAAAACCACACTCTATTCACTAACCCTAAACACGCTCCTCTAACGACTCACAAAAACAAAACGTTGCCTCGAGGCACTTTGCTGCCTCACTTCAAAACGCGGCAATGACCCGCGGAGGACGACTGGCATGCAACAGGGAACCATCAACGGGGAACCAGGACCAGGTACCTGCAGAGCATCGGGGGGCCACTTAAGGAAAACCTCCAATTTTAGCTGAATTATATAAAAAAAAAAGCAGCATTGAATGGCGGCGGTGACCTCGCGTTGGAGGAGCTCGCCGTGTTCAGGGAAAAACTACCCGAGCAACATAAAGCCGGCAATTTGAAATCCCACCTTGACAACTGAAAGACAAAATCAACACTCGTCAATGTGGGCAGAGAAACTGACAATGACCCCGCCGACCTCGGAGCTGGACGGCCTTCACAGGGAGCGGCGCTTGGTTACGCTGAACGCTGCTCAGCTCAGAGCAAATATCTCCCAAGGCCTCGGAGCACCGCATCTCTATTATCGACACACACACGGCGATACGGGCGGAGAGCGCCGCTATTCACCGCCACAATCAGCCGGAGACCCCATCACTGTCATAATGGCCGCCTCGGCGGGGGAGGAGGCCGACTCCTGCTCCAGCCGCTCCACTGAATGCCACTTAATAAAGGCAATGATTTTATTCCTCCCCCAGCAGCGACATAAGTATCCGCACTCCGGGGCCGCCGCCGCTCGCCATCCATCATCCTTGAATGGTGATAAGTGACAACAATTTCCTGCTATTCTCATGCCGGCCGCCGCCGAGCCGGAGAGCAAGGTAAAGCCGGCCGGCGGACGATTATCTGAACCCGACGCCACTTAAAATCATCACACAATTAGACGACCCCTCGAGTCCGGCGCCGAGTTTCACCGAAAGAAAGACGGAGGAATCGATGGAGGTGACGGGGGAGGGGGGGGGGGGAGGGAGAGAGAGGGAGAAAGAGAGAGAGGAAGGGGGAGAGAGAGAGGAAGGGGGAGAAGGAGAGGCTAATTCATTCAAGTTTCTTAACCCAAAAACTCAATTTTACAAGATGACATTTGAATGCATCACAGCGTCAGCATCGTCTGTCTGAATTGGTTTTTGTTTTCTATTTGAGTAAAGCGTCCTTTGCTCTCATTAAAGGTGCTCCATCAATTAAAATTATTAGCATTATTAGCATTTTTAGCATTAACCTATGCCATTTTCATAATTTGCCGTTTTGGTTCTTAGGACGTCGCTAACGCTGAAGTCTGCACAACTAGGTCTTTGTGGTGTAGTTCTGGTGCTCGGTATCGGCTAGGGGCGGGTTACCTAAGATTTCATTGTGATTTTAATCATTTTGCGATATGCTGAGATATATTGCGATAAATTGCCTTTTTTTAAACTGCAAATGATGCGGTTTGTTTTGACCAACTTCCTGCCAATCAGCTGACTTTTACTTTTACCTAACCTCAGCACCATCTAGTGGACGGAATAGTAATTGTTACCAAAGGGTTTAATTTGCATTTGCAATAATAAAAGATTGATACTTTGCATCCGTGTAATTATCCACTATTCCCAGGTAAAATATCACGTTGCCTCACTTCATCAATGTTTCCCTCCAACGCTCGTAACGGCGCTGTGTTTTCCAACTCTTGGAACGCTGCGTTCAGAGTTTCCTCGTTATCGATGAAAGCGAAACACGACTAAGATCTCCAGTTAAGCGTCTCAGATGTCAAAGCAAGGGGTCACCACGTCTCGGAGACAGCCGTCTCCACGGTGACGGGTGGATGTAGCACTCGGCTGTACATCTGGAGGGACGGGAACGACTAATTACAGAAACCAGGCGGCTTGATGAACCGCCGTCAGATTGCCGTTTCTCTTCCTCGTTCCACTAATTAACAAGCGAGATCAAGACCGCGTGAAATCACAGCCGGCGAAGGAAAACAAATATTGTGCGCAAACAAACAAAAATAAAAAGGGAGATTTTGACAGTTTTCTGGACAGTCTGAGTACGAAGGCGGCAGCTACATGAAATAATAATAATTACATCTGTCGCAAGAAAGCCATACGTTGATCTGTGCGACGGGTGACTGAAGGAAAACAACCCAAACAGCAAAAAACAGGAAGTCAAGCGTGGAATCTGTGACCCGTCTCCGGCGGCAACGCAAACAGTTTGTTGTTTGAGGAGGAAAAGAGAAATATTTCATAGGAGTTGAACAGCGATTACAAAGAGACAATAGCAGGAACCGTGTAGTTAAATCAAAGGGGCTCCAACATGACGCCCTGCTGGAATGAAACCATGGCAACGATCAAACAGGAAAAGTGATGGAATAATAGATGAAAGAACAAGAAGACTGGTTTTCCTATTAATCAAGATGTTAAAATGGATGTAATTAAAATGTACATGGAGCCTAGTGGCTCTGTTCTTGAGTGAATGTGATTTATTTGATAGTTAACTTCAGATTTGTAACCAGATTTCCCATTAAACGGGTTTTAATAAGACTTTTTTTGTTTTTGTAAAACAGCGCCCCCACCGGCCCATCAGTACCCGTCAGGTGGAGAGTGGTACTGCACGCAGGGAGACAAAAAGACGCTAAATGATAATAAATCCAGAGGAAGTTCTGTGAGAAGTTAAGAGGGAAAGCTGCTAAAAGCTAAACTTAAAGTCAGACCAGTTAGTCTGTGAATTTAAAATACTAAAAAAGAAAAGGGAACTCTTACTGGTCGATTCGCTGGACAGGAAGTTGCAGCAAGTCCTCCAGCTTGAGGTTCTTGAACTCTGGCCGGTCTTCCTGCAGGCTCTTGAAGCGTCTGAAGGCCTTGTTCTTCTTCAGCTGCACCTGTACGACACACACATGGTGGTGATGATGATGATGGTGATTTTAATGATTATAATGATGATGATGATGGCGTGTTGTTACCGTGAGCGTCCTCCTGGCGTCGTACACGTTGTCCACGTACGTGTTGTAGTGATGCAGCAGCGGACACATCTGCTGGAAGCCGCGGCCGAAGTATCCGTTCTCCACGTGGACGAGCAGAGATCTGCAAACGACCACAAACAGGTGAGAGATCGTAAAATACAAACATGTATCTCCATCTATAATAATGCCTGTCCTGTTTGTTTCTACCTCTCTGATACGCCATCGTAAGAAAACAGCATTTCCTGCCTTTTCTGCACGAAACATCACTTAAATCGCAGCTCTAATTTAGCTTTTTGGGCTCTCAGTAAAAAAACAGCACACACGCTGACCTCACAGCTGCCATCAACCAATCGCTGTGGAGTATTTTTTTCAGGGCGAAGCAAACAGGGCAACTGCTCGTTATCCTCCACGCCGCTGCGGGAGGAGGTGGCACAAGTAAGCGTTTTTTAAATGTGCGGCATATTTGTTGTGTGCATGGAGGCTCTTCTTCCTTTCATCCCCCCAGTGAGCATTTAGCCTCCAGTCAAACCACATTGGACTTTGAGTTAGTGCACATTACTGCCTCACGATGCTCCGCTGATCCGCATCAACCGAGCTCACATAAGACGCCGCCGCCACGACGAGCGCTCGCAGGAAGTGAGTTCAGAGGATCCCCCTCGGTTTAAGGGGCGAGGTGTCATTCTTGAGGAGGCCCTCACGTCTTTAGTGGAGGGGGGGGGGACCAACACGGCGGTGCTCTACCTTCAGGGCACTTTGTAGTGGGAGCATGGCGGCTGAACTCGGCGAGGGGGGAGGAGGAGGGAGGAGGAGGGAGGAGGAGGGAGGAGGGGAGAAAACAACGGGATCAAGGCGGAGGCAAAGCAGTCGTTCAGCCTGTCAGGCACATTACAGTAACACGGACGCAATCGGTTGGGGGTGTTGACACTTGTGAAGGAGCTTGTTATCCAAACTTAGAGTTAGTACCACACACACACACACACACACACACACACACACACACACACACACACACACACACACACACACACACACACACACACACACACACACACACACACACACACACACACACACACACACACACACACACACACACACACACACACACACACACACACACACACACACTAATGATGTTCCCAGAGACTTCTGTTTGGAAACGCTGCAGCAGAAAGGAGCACTTTTGCCCGTTGAAGTTGATTTAAATAGATTTTAATGAAGTTGTGCACCAAAGGTAGCCTCTGTTCATAATCAGGAGACGCAGGAGCAGCCGGGAGACTTCTAACGAGGGCAAAGGGCGGGAAAAACTCCGTTTCCGTCTTCTTCCTTCCTCCTCTTTTTTTTTTCCGCCTCTCACTGCCAGAGGCTATTATGATAAATATGAAATTATGGATTACATTTTTTATATATTTATTTTGTATAATTTCACACAGCAATTAAATTGTCTGGCCATCAGCAGCGGGGACGGAGATAAAAAAATTAGCATTCTGCACGTGTGACGCGTTAATCCAAATTAATTCGGGAGCAGCATCAGGATGTGACCTCGACCACGGGATTCAGGCCACGGCGCCTTCATGGAGGGGGCGGGGCTTCAGCAGGAGGACAGCGTTAAACATAAAGGGTTAGTTGATGAAATAAATAAACAGAATCCCAGAGAACACAACAAAGCAGCAATTTGTTGCTCTACATGAGATTGTTGCTGCGATGACTCGACGCTCATTGCCCCCCCCCCCCCATGATGCCTGTTTGTCATGTGAGCAGCGGAGAATAATTGGGTTGCTCCTCCAGCCGCCTGCCTCTGTTCTCCACGCCGTATCAATATATTCACACCAGCCTTTTTTAGTTATGTAACTCCGCCGGGCCTAATGAAGGCGGGAATCCGCCCCCCCACTCCCGAGTTAAGTCAATAACGACGGGGAAACATCGGATGGATGGATGCTATCAGAGACGAGAGGCTGCCGAGGTTTCTGCCACTCAAGTGCGTTCTCGCTGCGTTCAGCTCGTCTGGAGGACTAGAGTATTCTTCCTCTCACGCCGGATCATTCCTGTTTATCATCATTTAAATCACCACGTTACACGTTTAAGTCCCAGATCCCTCAGGAACCAGACCCCGTCCTGTCCTGGGTTCATCATCCAGAGCTGGATTCACTGGATCTAGCGAGACCCACATGGGCTGGTTCACCTCAGCTGGAGGAACCAGAATAACAATAATAATGAAGACGTATGGGAGACGCAGAGCCATTTATCCATCAGGCGGTGAATTCATACTTCAATCTTCACTGTGTGTGTGTGTGTGTGTGTATGTGTGTGTGTGTGTGTGTGTGTGTGTGTGTGTGTGGGGGGGACAGGAAGTGGGATTCCCCAATCACAAGTTGGCTTAATTTAACACACTCTGTCACGACGTGTGGTCGAGATCAGCGAGGGGTTCAGGAATCCTACAGGTACGATATCCAACATACCCGGGGCTCAGACAGGCAGACAGACAGGCAGACAGACAGGCAGACAGACAGGCAGACAGAAGACTTAAAACCCAGCGAGGATACTAAATATAAATAAACTAAATATTGTTTTCATAGAAATGATCAAAGTTTAAATTTTACCACCTTGGAACAAAAAAATTCAGAGATCCATGGCGAGCCCTATTTTTCCTGGCGTATTGATTTATCGGCTCGGCGGGCGAATCCGAAGCCTCGGCGCGTTCACATCAAACACCCACCTTTTTATTTTTTTATTTCATTTAGAAAACTTTCTGAAGTCTTTCAGGTGCACTCAGAGGTTTTACAGCCAGATCGATGTGACGATGTCTGGACTCCCGGCGGGTCAGCTGGTTTCACGGCAACAACAACGCTCGTTAGAGCCGATCCCCGTTAACGTCTCCATCAACGACCCCGGCTAACAGGGAGATAAGGACCACCACGCTTGGGGAGTTCCTCAAAACCAGCAATCCTCAACATCCCACAGATACGGTGTAAATTATTCAGAGCATACTTACTGGTTCAGTGAATGGATGGCTTTAATTGAGCTGAAGATGCTTTCTCTAACGTCCGGCCGCAGGGTTCCTTTGGCCTTCAGGATCTCCACGAAGTACTGAAGGGCGAGAGAGCACCGGGAGACAGAGAGAGAGAGAGAGAGAGAGAGAGAGAGAGAGAGGTGTTATTCCCTCACAATGTTGTTTTGATAAGGAGGCGTTAAAAACCCGATACACGGCAAGTATCGATCTTTTATCATATTAACTATTAATGTTGCAAACAAGTTAAACCTTTTGGTAGCAGTTGCTTCTTCTGTCCACTAGAGGGAGCTGGGTGTTTTTTCTGGTGTGTAAAGTTGGTTGAAACAGAAGCCCCTTTTAGACGGCCGTTATTCTGCCCCGTCGTCAGTGGAAACGCTCGCCGTAACAGAATATTACCCTCTGAGACGCCACCGGAGGTCGTCACAGAAGACGCGTTACCACGGCGACCATTTAACGAGCTCAAAGCGTAGACCTATCTAAACGGGTTCGCGTCATATCTCGACTCCCCTTACCACCATTGCATCGGAATCGTCTGAAAGGGAGATGGATGGATGTGAGACGGCAGACAGACAGACAGACAGGCAGACAGACATCCACGCTGCTGTACATCGGCCTCATAGAAGCAGCACGCTGCCGCCGCCGTCAGCGAGCGACAGCTGTGCCGGTCTCACGTCATTTGAAGTGAAGATGGGATTAGCAAATGGAAAGTGCATTAGGCCTAAAAATGAGCCCTAATTGGAGTGAACGGGTGGAGAGTGAGTAATTGTGTAGAAATGAGGCTGCAGTGGTGGGTGAAGAAGTCTGTTCTCTCCGCGGGGAGGCGGAGCGCCGCCGCCGCCGGGCGTGTGTTAATATCATTCTATCTATTCTACGTTTGTTTGGCTCCTGAGAACGTAGACTTCTACCCGTTATTATATTCATACGCTAACGGTGACTGTATATAAAGAGTGGAAGTCGTCATGGCGACGTCACCCTACGGTCCGTGGAAGACCATTCTAAAGCCTCGGGAGGAAGTGACCATATTTGGACGGTGGAGGAGCGACGGGTGGATCAGCAGCACCCGTACTGGATCTGAAGTTTCTATAATTCAAGGTCAACTTTACAGCTAAGTGTTAAAGACCTGTCAATCAGCAGGTAAGCCCCGCCCCCAAAGCATCCCCTGCTTTCTGGTCTGGTGGACTCTAAATGGACCAGAATGTACTAAATGAACATCATGCTGGATTGAAGAAGTTGTTTTATCTTAAACGTCCCTCTGTTGTGATGTCATACGGGGGCGGTACGTTACCGTGGTGACCAGCTCCAGCTGTTGACAGTAGCGTTGTTCTGTCTGAACCAGCTCTTTGGCGGTCCGGCTGCGTTTCCTCTCCCAGCGGTCCCTCTGCTCCTGGATACTGGTTCCCCCGAGGGGACCGGGAGGACCAGGACAGAAACTCATGGTGGTGTTGAGGAGGAGGAGGAGGTCACTGCAGAGACACAAACAACAAGGGTCATGTGAGATCAGAACCTGTATCTTTGTCTTTCATTTGTTCAATGATTGAATACTTTCGGACGTTTGAACTATTGATCATAGTTATCGGGATAATCGTAAATATGATCATGAGTGACTTTAAAACGTTTATTTATTGATCCGTTAATTATGCAGGGAGGCCTTATGATTGTTGATCATCTTATTTATTATTTGATTGTTTTTCTTATTGTAACACGATACAAATATTTCTCTCATAAACTGTGAAGTGATTCTATTTTAAGATGTTTAAGAGTATTTTGATGATTATATGATTAACATGGTGAATTATTCTGGCAGGAAACTTGGGACGTGAAGTCGTCCCACGTCTAAACGATCGTAACCCTTTATTACGATAATCCCGGGAGTCCCATTCACACTGTTGGTGACTGATGTCCTTTAACCAGCTGTGGTCGCCGTGACGTCGCCCCCCCTCCTCCTCCTCCTCCTCCGGCCGACCTCTGGCCACGGAGAGGAGGAGGAGGAGGAGCGTGGGCGTCCTCGCTGCATCCTCTCATTAGTGCCGTCTCCTTTGTGTCGGCGAGTGACGGGTGGGCAGAGAGAGCTTTAGCAGCAATTAACCCCGGCGTGTCCCCGAGGGGCCGCACTGTAAACAAGGAGGCCCCGATCAATGCTAACCAGGGTGACACCTCTCCCACGGGGAGGACGAGCTCCACCACGGAGCACCCAGTCACCCGTTAGACAGGAGATCCACCGCTTCACGGGCCGGGACAGGAAGTACAGGTCAGGGACAGGAAGTACAGTTCAGGAACAGGAAGTACAGTTCAGGGACAGGAGAACAAGAAGTCAAGTTCAGGGACAGGAAGTACAGTTCAGGGACAGGAGAACAAGAAGTCAAGTTCAGGGAGAGGAAGTACAGGTCAGGGACAGGAAGTACAGATCAGGGACAGGAAGTACAGTTCAGGGACAGGAGAACAAGAAGTCAAGTTCAGGGACAGGAAGTACAGTTCAGGGACAGGAAGTACAGTTCAGGGACAGGAGAACAAGAAGTCAAGTTCAGGGACAGGAAGTACAGTTCAGGGACAGGAAGTACAGGTCAGGGACAGGAAGTACAGTTCAGAGACAGGAGAACAAGAAGTCAAGTTCAGGGACAGGAAGTACAGTTCAGGGACAGGAAGTACAGGTCAGGGACAGGAAGTACAGTTCAGGGACAGGAGAAAAAGAAGTCAAGTTCAGGGACAGGAAGTACAGTTCAGGGACAGGAGAACAAGAAGTCAAGTTCAGGGACAGGAAATACAGTTCAGGGACAGGAGAACAAGAAGTCAAGTTCAGGGACAGGAAGTACAGTTCAGGGACAGGAAGTACAGGTCAGGGACAGGAAGTACAGTTCAGGGACAGGAGAACAAGAAGTCAAGTTCAGGGACAGGAAGTACAGTTCAGGGACAGACAGGAGGAGTCCACTCCTATAAGCAGATGTTTGAAACATCATGTTAGATTTAAACATAAATTAGATGTTCCCTCTAACAAACTTTGGTTTTGTGTCATACCGTCGTCAAAACTGACAGAAAAATCTGATTTAAGCGACATTTCAAATCTGTGAATCACGACATTTCAGTTTAGACAACATTTGACAGTGAGACGGTTACCCGTCTGTCTGAACTGGCTTGTTTTTGTGGTCGACCTGTTTAAACATGAGAGCTGAGTGAGATAACACAGGAATGCTCATTCACAAAAAAAAACCCTGCCCAACATGCCGGGTTTGATTCAAGCTTAAATAACTAGATAACGTCTGTGAACGTAGAAAACTCTCACAAGATCCACAGAAATATAATCACCAACTATGTTCATCATCAAAAGTCCCTTTTCAGTCCCTCAAATATGGAGATATTCTTTTCTCTGTTCTATCATAGATGTCATCACATACAACACACATTTCAAGACCTTTATTCTAAATCCAAGCACTTTTCAAACCTTGAAAACACCACACTAACATTCAAGTGTTTTCAAGGACTTCCAGCACCGTACCAACCCCGAATCAGACAAATAAACAGCTTTAAAATATCTGTATGTGCTTTTTAATTCTTATATTATTATAGTTGTTTTTATGATGGGAAATTCTGTCGTCTGACTTCCGGTGTCCCAAATATGTGAAATACTCTCAAACGCCGCGTGACACAGAAATAAAAATAATAAATAAACTTCAGTTTTACGTTATTATTTCTGTTATTAGTCAACGTCATCACATTTATGGCAGCTGACGTCACGTCGGCGTGACTTCCCGGTCGAAAAGGACCGTTTGTCTCTGTTATTACGAGGAAGCGACATAAAGCAACGGCCGTGACATTTTAAACAACGAACGCATTACGAGTTAAAGAAGCGTTACGGTGCTATGACGACATAAACCCGGTGTTTACGGGGCTAACATGCCGCTATGCGGCCGCAACGACGGGCTTACCTTCGGCGTAACGTCTCAACTTTTTCAACCGAGGCGCTCTTTTTTGGTTTAAGCTTCCTGTTTCCGGGGGTTGCGTTGTTGACGTGCACGCTGGTTGGCTGGCTCCGCACAATCACCGGAAGTACCTCCCCTCCTCTCTGAACTTCACATAACATGTTAAAATCTGATATATTTTAAATAAATACTTTGTTTTTAATGTATTTTAGATTATCTATATATTTTTTATTATTTTTATTATTATTATTAATATGATGTCAGATCCCGTTAACCTTTCAAAAAAGCACACCGTCATTTTCCTATGATGATTATTCATTAGTGCAGCATTCAGCATTCTGCACTAATTGTAAAATTGTAAATATTATATTACGGTGCATATGTATATAGTGTCTTTTTATTTTATTTATTCTTTCTTTTCTTTTTACTTTTTTTTCTTTTTTTCAATCTTTTTGAATATTTTAAACTAACTTAAAACAGGGTGAATATTTTAAATATGTTTTTTAAGTTACTATGCTTCAAATAAGGAAACTTGAAAAATGCTCTTTGGGTGTTTAAGATTAAGACGTGAACTTCTCCTCGCCTTGTTTTTTCTTCTCCGACCTTCAGCAGATTTTTCAGCCTGTAAAGTTGCATCTGTTTTTTCTACTCAGAGATACAAGTGGACAGCTGATATGAGAAAAGCTCGACTCAGCAGTTTGTTGCTCATTATGAGATAAAAGTGAAGTCCTCAGTAATCAGGCTGTGATGCAGGAGGCTGTAGGAGGAATCCATAAGGACTGGGGGGTGGGGGGGTTCGTTACTCGCCTGCAGCTCCACAGAGCAGCGAGAACACTGCTGATGGGACCCGAACACTGCTGATGGGACCCGAGTCAGGACCCGAGTCAGGACCCGAGTCAGGATCGAGTCAGGACCCGAGTCAGGACCCGAGTCAGGACCTGAGTCAGGACCCGAGTCAGGACCTGAGTCATATTATTATTATTATTATTATTATTATTATTATTATTATTATTATTATTATTATATCCAATAATTTATTTGTTGTGTACATTTAGTCAAGTACTGCATACAGGTACAATTCTGAGGTGTATTTGTACTTTACTAGCCCTTTTTCTTCAACATTACAGCGAGCTGCTGGGAGGACGCGTCGGCGGCGCCGTTGAACAGGTGATGTGGTGCGAGCGTCTGGAGGGGGAGTCGAGGCAAAACTCTGCAAATTGCTGAACAGAAAAAATGCATTTTTAATGAGAGCATTATTAAAATGCATGATATTGGTAGGGCCCGCTCTTTATTGCTTTCAATTGTATTGTGTTTCCAGAACATTTGGTATTATAATAATTGGCCCCAAAACAGACTCCGGTGCAAATTAGGCCTCCTCTGCCCCGAGGCTACGGAGGCAACCAACAGTACAGGAGACCACAGACAAAGGGTCCTTTTTTTACCTGAGGATAGAAAGAGAAAGAAAAAAAAGTAAAAAAAAAAAAAAAGCGTCAATAATCTACACAAGTGGAGGAACTCTCCCAAGGATCTGGGAGCCCCCTTCGGTGTTTTATTCATACCAGATATCGCCAGAGGACTCATAATTGACCTCTGCACTTTGGAAGAAGAAGAAAAAAACTTCACGAGATGAAAAGAATGTGATGTTTTGTAATTCAACTTTCGAGTCCCCCGTCTCCCCCGATCCAATTGTATTGAATTGCAACTCGTGAATAATTCAACAGATAGGAGGAGGCGAGGCTACCTCTGCTCAAAGATGTTCTATGAAACAAGGTTGCAAGACCAAGAGATATCAAATGAGCTGGCAAGAGAAAAATAATAAATAAATAGATGGAAAACAACAACAAATAAGAGTTGCATCAAAATAAATAGGGAGCACTGTCGGACAGAAATCTCTTAAGTGAATGCTGGAGAAATATTACTGTCAGATCGGTGGTTTTCTTCCTCTCTGCCACTTGAAGTGAAGAATCTCTTCAGTTTATTGATGTGGATCCCGTGATCAGCTCCGCTGAGGTCGAAAGGCTTCCTGTCTTAATGCTTCACTTTAACTCGGGTGTTGTGTGATGAACCCACGCCGTCGAGTGTCGACACTCGAGTCTCGTCGAGGCCGCCGCCAACACGTCGATTACTTCAATTATTAACTTATGTACTACAAGTGGTTCTCTGGAATTATGTTTGAACCTGCAAAGCAGCCATTCTCCGATTAAATCGCTGAAGTTTTCACCGTCTTTTTAGCAATAAAATATTGTGGTGATATGCATTACCTGCATAGCTACCTAGCTAACTTACTAGCTACCTAGCAAACTAACTAGCTACCTAACTAGCTACATAGCTACCTATATAACTAGCTACCTAGCTAACTAACTAGCTACCTAGCAAACTAACTAGCTACATAGCTACCTATATAACTAGCTACCTAACTAACTAGCTACCTAGCAAACTAACTAGCTACCTCAGTAGCTACATAGCTACCTATATAACTAGCTACCTAGCTAACTAACTAGCTACCTAGCAAACTAACTAGCTACATAGCTACCTATATAACTAGCTACCTAGCTAACTAACTAGCTACCTAGCAAACTAACTAGCTACATAAGTAGCTACATAGCTACCTATATAACTAGCTACCTAGCTAACTAACTAGCTACCTAGATAACTAGCTACCTAGTTAAATAACTAGCTACAACAAGAGCTGCGTCCTCTCTGTAAATATTGTAAATAAACATGTAAAATGTTGATTTTGGGGACTAAAGACCATTCAATGTTTTTCTTGTGTCTCATTTGAACCTGTTTGGGTTTTTATCTGAAGTAGTTTGAGAACTCTTTAGAGTAAAGTCTGTGTTCAACTTTTAAAGTATGTCTCTGTCATATCTTACATGAATTCTGTGGATGAAGCATTGTGGATATTTTTGAGATTCATAAAGAGAACAAATATAAATTAATGTTTTATTAGTCGTTGAAAAGCAACGAGATGGCGTGTTGTCTTGGCTAGCCTTGGTCAGGACCCTCCGTCAGGGAACCTTGCTCTCCGTCGGCCCGCCGCCACTCTGTGTTTGTAGAACGGCGAGCTCGTTGAAGTGGAATGACCGTTTGGCCTCGAGATAAAAAAATATAATAATCACAGAGACACAAACAGCCATACAAAACCCCGAGAGACACTCGAGCGCTGGAGGACCATCGAAAACAGGCGCCTGTTTTCATGGACGATGAGAAACTTGTTATGCCAATTACTGAAAGCACCCGATGACAGAGGTTTTTTATTTTTAATGTGAGTCAATGAGGTCTGGGACGATAAACTCACTTAAAGCTGTCGCTCACAGCATCGGTCTGAAAAACTGTTGCATTGTGGGACAGACATCGTCCTGTTTGTTTAAATCCAACAGCACGAAGCCAAGTCTGAAAACGACCGGAAACAGCAAAACAAAACAAAAAACATTTGAAAAACACAAACAGTAAAACAAAAAAAAACAAAAAAAAGTATTTTTTTCCATACGGGACACTAACAGCAGTCTCCTGGATGAAAGTCCTGTGGTTGTGATAAGGAGACGGGTGGAGGTGGGGGTATGGAGAAGGGTTGAGGTGGGGTTATAAGGAGACGGTGGAGGTGGGGTATAAGGAGACGGTGGAGGTGGGGTATAAGGAGACGGTGGAGGTGGGGTATAAGGAGAAGGGTGGAGGTGGGGGTGTAAGGAGACGGTGGAGGTGGGGTATAAGGAGACGGTGGAGGTGGGGTATAAGGAGACGGTGGAGGTGGGGTATAAGGAGAAGGGTGGAGGTGGGGGTGTAAGGAGACGGTGGAGGTGGGGTATAAGGAGACGGTGGAGGTGGGGTTATAAGGAGACGGGTTGAGGTGGGGGTGTAAGGAGACGGGTGGAGGTGGGGTTATAAGGAGACGGGTGGAGGTGGGGTATAAGGAGACGGGTGGAGGTGGGGGTAAAAGGAGACGGGTGGAGGTGGGGTTATAAGGAGACGGGTGGAGATGGGGGTAAAAGGAGACGGGTGGAGGTGCGGTTATAAGGAGACGGGTGGAGGTGGGGTTATAAGGAGATGGGTGGAGGTGGGGTTATAAGGAGACGGGTGGAGGTGGGGGTAAAAGGAGACGGGTGGAGGTGGGGTTATAAGGAGACGGGTGGAGGTGGGGTTATACGGAGACGGGTAGAGGTGGGGGTATAAGGAGATGGGTGGAGGTGGGGTTATAAGAAGACGGGTGGAGGTGGGGGTAAAAGGAGACGGGTGGAGGTGGGGTTATAAGGAGATGGGTGGAGGTGGGGTTATAAGAAGACGGGTGGAGGTGGGGTTATAAGGAGACGGGAGATGGGGGTAAAAGGAGACGGGTGGAGGTGGGGTTATAAGGAGACGGGGGTGTGAGCTCTAAAAACTCTGTCTCTGAAGGTAAAATCAAAAGAGCAGCTGGAATAAAAATAATGAAAAGAGTCCTAGAGAGAAAAAAGCCTTGCAGGTTCATTACATCATGGAGAATGGAAATGTGTGTGTGTGTGTGTGTGTGTGTGTGTGTGTGTGTGTGTGTGTGTGTGTGTGTGTGTGTGTGTGTGTGTGTGTGTGTGTACAGGAAGCAGCAGAGATGGCCGCTCTCCATTGGGGATTTGCTTTGTTGTCTTTGTTTAGGGTGTAGTAGTTCGACAGACTCTCAGGAGGTGTGTGTGTGTGTGTGTTACCTATCATCCACCTTTTCCAGTAAGTTTCCCGGAGACGGGATGCACAGAAACTGCTTCCGATGCGTTTCAGCCCCGTGGGGAACACCCCACCATCGCCAGGGGAGACGCTGCTCCAGCTGGTTGAAAGGAGAAAGCTGCGTTTGATGATCCGACTTCGGCGTCTCGTTGCGACTTCCTCCGGAGCTCCGGGCCACGTTAGCCGCGAGCTAGCTACGCTACATCACATCAATCAGCTGTTCTTCTGTCTTCCAATAGTTTGATCATATTTACGATTACTTTATGTCCAGAGGAGTACACATACCTTGCTGCTCAACTTAAGAAGAATTTACATGTATCTTTACTTCTTTTTTTTCTTGACAACTTTTTACAACAAAAATCTGAACTTTCTTCTCCTCACCTTTCCGTAAACGGGCTCGTTACTTTAGTTTTAATTCTTTTTTGACACCTCTGATTATGAACCAGACCTTAAAATTCAAATTGATGTGCCTTACTTCAGCGAACAAATGTAAATAAACAGAAACATCCAGATTTTGTTTACTTTCCTGTTTAAAAGTGCGACGTTCAGTCTGTAGAAAACACGTGATTTTGTGGTATTGTAGTTCCGTTTGTACGACATGGAGACACGGTTGCCAGGCAACGATCGACCTCTTATCACCCTGATTCCTACCCTTTCAGCTACCTTTGAACCTGCTGATGACTTCCTGCTGAAACAAGGTGAACTGTTGCCGACACACTCGGCGCCACAAAGCCTTCAGACTTCACGTAATCGGACACATCTGCGTGTTTTTTATTCATCAACACAAAGAAGGAGGAAGCGGCGGACGCGGCGGACTGGAAATTACATATCTGCTAACCTACCTGCCCCCGATTCACACGGCTTTTCACTGCAGCAAATTGCTTCGCCGAATCCGTAAATGGCTCTTTAGAACGGAGATCAGGTGTTTAGTCTGACGATGTTTTTAATTGTAGCGTTGCGGATCGTATTAGCTGTGACCTACGGGCTTTTTCTGTGGCGGCTTCCATTGAATATTCAGACACCTCGGTGTAGAAAGGTTAATTAACCTCTGGTGGTCTACCTTTCCTCTGCACTTAACGTGGTCCTGGTCCTGATAGTGCCATTAACCCGCGCCCTCGCCTCTTAACCTCTCACCATCACCCACGTCAAACCCATTAAAACTTCCTATTGATTTCTTTTTTCCTTTTACATGCAACCTCTACATATTCCGTACGGCTCGGGAGCATTTTCTGCATATTTGCACATTACATTAGCATTCTATAAGCATCGCCTCGCTCCTGAAGCATCCCCTGCTTTCTGGTCTGGTGGACCTGTCAATCAGCCCCCTAAAGTAAGTAGGACCATTTTCTCATAGACTTCTATACAACCAGAGAGGAGTCGCACCCTGGTGGCCAGCAGAGAGACTGCAGTTTAAAGGCACTTCAGCGCCGGCTTCACTCTTCAGAAAAGAAAGACTTCACTTCGGAGACTTCTGCATTTGCGTTGTTTGATGTTTAATAAATAGTGAAGCGTGTTTCAAGCCGTTAAGTGGGGTCAGGACCTGGAATCCACCGTCGTACCAGTCGGCCACTCCGTTAAGTGTTTTATTGAAAGGCCGACATCGCCGTGGCAACGAGCCATCCGCTGCAGCCCCGGCGTGGATCGGCCCGGGTGGCGGCTCGTTTTCTGGAAGAAGCATCTGCATGCAAAGTTCAGTCCCATCCGTCTCCGGCGGCGCCACAAACACTCCTCCGTGACATTTGTAGTCAGCGGCGAGACACAAATCATCCTGTGGGGAGTCTTATAATTAGGAGAGTTTTGCATGATTTAATCGATCAACAGAAAGAGAGAGAGAGAGAGAGATATCCACAAGGTATTAATTACTGGTCTCCACATTTTTTCGGTTGCCATAACCACAATCCACTGGAGTGGGACGCGTTTACACTCGTAGTCTCTGAAACATGGATGAGCATCCGGGGTGGTCCCGACTTCTAACCGTGCCCTGAGCCAACGCCACGGGCGAGGCGTCCCCCCCCCCCAAACCTAGTTTCAAGTGTGTTACACAAAGTGGAAATGTCGAATGCGAAGGGAGGAAGGAGGAACGGCACAAACACAGAAGCCGTGAATCAAAGGCCTGTCGGGCGTCGGGGGAGGGGAATACACACACCTTAATCAAGACAAGCTTGTATATTTTATTTATCGCCGATTTATTATTGAGCGTATATCACTGTTAAATAATTCACCGGCTTCTCCTTCTTCTTCCCCGGGAGCCGGGGTCTCAGTGCAACAACACCTGGAGGCTTTATTTCACACTCAAGTATCACTGTTAACATTAGAGCCCAACTTTTACTTTCTACCTCCCTCGGGCCGATCCATAATTCAATCATCGGTTCCCTCCGAGGAAGACTTCCACCGGCCCACGCTTCGCTGTGAGGACGCAATTAGCCGTTAAAAGGGACGATTTTTAAGAAGGTGATCCGATCCGTGTTGCCCTCCATCCCATCCAGCCGTAAGGCTGAGGGTGTCATCAGGTGAGAGGGAATAAACATGGGTTTTGGGAGGGGGGGGGGGGGGGGTCGGCCAGAGACGGTTTAATTAAAACTGTGACATTGTATCATAAAAACCAGAAACCTAATCGTGATGGAATAAGTATAATGTAATTATCAGCCAGGTTATAAATAGCTTTAATTTCATGCTTTGCGGGGAAAATGAAATGGAAATGGCGTGGAGGTGCGGTGCATAAGTGTGTGTGTGTGTGTGTGTGTGTGTGTGTGTGTTGGGGGGGTTAGTTTACTGAGCTTGGTAGAGACGGGAGCCAAATCCAATTTCTCCTCTCAGGTCACACGTCTGTCAACTCAGCATCCTTCAAACTCCTCTTGATCAGTCGCCTTCCTCATCATCATGGTCATCATCACCATCATCATCATCATCATCATCATCATCATCATCATCATCATCATCATGGCATGACTCGACCAGTCAAAAATAAGTTTGTACGACACTGCAGTAGTCTGTCTTACGTTCATATTTTTTAAAGTACTCGGTTGTGTTTCACCCGTCTACCTACGTCTACGTTTCTCTGAGCGTCTCGAGATGATTCGTCGGTATTTGAAGAGTTCGGTTTCGGTTGCTCGGCAACGACCAACAGCCGGGGAGAAACATCAGGCCGAGATGAAAGTCGGCACAAACAGCATCGCTGATCTACTTGTGGGAAGCTGGAATTCATGAAGGAGGTTCACAGGTGTGACGGCTGGAGATCCAACCACCCCAGAGCCTAATGATCGCAGGGGGCCTTGAAGTAGTCCTGGGGGAACCCCAATAAAGGTGAGTGGAAGAGGACCACACCATATATATATATATATATATATATATATATATATATATATATACGATGGTCACACTGAGCCAAGAAGACTTTCCCCTTCAATAATGCAGCAGCAGACGAGGTTTGATCATCGGAGAGGAAGGCCGGTCGGAGCCTGCAGGACACCTTTTATAAGTCTCATCTCTCCTCTCACTTCCCCTCCGGTTGCCACGGTTACCTGATTACCGCACGTCTGATTAGCTGAACGACTGTCGTGATTAAACTCGGACAAAATGAATGCTCCAACTGTAAAACGCGCCGCCAAACGTCTAACTTGCCTCGTGCGTCGGAGTTTTTGTTGGTTTATGAAAACGTGTGAAAACGATTCCGATCTTTTAAGGAAGATGTTTGAAAGGTGGTTGAAGTGAAGATCTGACACGTTTCAATAGAAATGCGGTGAGGGTTTATACTCGGGATAAACAGCAAGCTTTTCCAACCTTCCGCCATTGAAGAGCCGGTAGAAGGTGTGAAATGTTCGCTGATGAAGAGAATATGACGATTCCCTGTTTATGTTTATTTCAGCACAAACCCTGAAGTCTTACTTGTACTTTTATTTTCTTGTTTTTGTTTTTTTGGTCGCCAGTATGCAATTTGCGTTTTATTGTGTCGTGGTAATTTCCCCCGAAGTGACATTGTGATAGGAGCAGAACAGATGGAGATCGGGATCGTCCTGGCGAAATTCATCATGAAAAATGCATCAGACACCTGTGTAATTTGCCTAATCATCTTTTCCTAATAAGCTCCCGCCATTAATTATGCACGACTTCCACAATGCAATCAAGATAAAAGTAAATCTGATGACTTAATACCCTTCAAAATAATTACTCCCTCCCCCCCTGATGGTGCCCCCCCCTCCTCCCCCCCGTCCCTTTTGATATGTTCCTCCCCTCCTGCAGGATTTTAATTGGGATTATAGGGAACAGAAAATACCAAAATGTGGCCTCTCGTCTGTTTCAGGTTAGATTCATGTCTGGTTCAGCCTGATCCTGATCCTGATCCTGATCCTGAACCTGATCCTGATCCTGATCCAGACGGATACTGACTCAGATCAGTAGACAAGTTTGCCTCCAGGTGACAACCTCCAGTTCTGAAAAGAGAAGCCGAGGCTGAAGTGCCTTAAACTGTCATTCTCTCTGCTGGCCACCAGGGGGCGACTCCTCTCTGGTTGTATAGAAGTCTATGAGAAAATGGTCCTACTTCTCTCTGCTGGCCACCAGGGGGCGACTCCTCTCCGGTTGTATAGAAGTCTATGAGAAAATGGTCCTACTTCTCTCTTGATGTATTATCTCAGTAAACATTGTAAACATGAGTTTATGGTCTCAATCTCTAGTTTCAAGTCTTCTTCAATCCAGCATGATGTTCATTTAGTACATTATGGTCCATTTAGAGTCCACCAGACCAGAAAGCAGGGGATGCTTTAGGGGGGATGTGATCTAAAAGGGTAAAAAAACGCTCTTTTCTTTAATAATCTAAGAGTCTAGAGGTCTCCTCTGTGATGTTTATGAATCGTACCAGCTCATAAATACGCTGCTCACATCTCGGGCCGAGGAGACAGCGAACCAAAGGGTAAATATAAGTTTACGTTGTCAACATGGCCTTTAAAACGGCGTTAAGGTGAGAGCGCCGCCGCTCCTCAAGACCAGGACACTAAAGGTTGCACACCTCCTCCTTGGCAGAGCACTCGCCGTTCTGACAGTCCCTCAACACGCCACTCTCCCAGTGGCCACACCGAACCGCTACCTCCGACCTTTACCATCCGCTCAGTGTGTGTTTATGTGTGTGTGTTGATGACTGTTGGCTGCGGGTCATAAGTACAACTTTAAGGGTGAAGGGCCCTCTGAGGTGAGGCTTTGTTGGCCATGTTCTCCGCGTTGACACCGGGGGTTAATTACCAACGATAGCTGCCTGACCTTCTCACAGGTCGACGTGCCAAACGCCCGAGTTTTTTGCAAAAGCAGCCGGCAGGAGTGTCGGCGGATCCACGTCCCGTCACCTGTAGCTAGAGGTTCGCAGCCCCTGATGGTGGAGGGTGGTAGTGACCTGTCAATCAGCAGGTAAGCCCCTCCCCCTAAAGCATCCCCTGCTTTCTGGTCTGGTGGACTCTAAATGGACCATAATGTACTAAATGAACATCATGCTGGATTGAAGAAGACTTGAAACTAGAGATTGAGACCATAAACTCATGTTTACAATGTTTACTGACATAATACATCAAGAGAGAAGTAGGACCATTTTCTCATAGACTTCTATACAACCAGAGAGGAGTCGCCCCC
>NC_139932.1:17343409-17375909 GCF_963514095.1 Eutrigla gurnardus
CCTTGGGTCTGGGGTGCCTTGTGATCCAGATCTGCTCCCTGATTGGACCGCGGAGGTGAAAATCGGATCTTATTGGTCAAGGCGAGGCTATGATATCCGGCGAACGTCGCCCCCTAGAGGCCAAAAATGGGAATATTCTACCTGGCATACACACTAGCAACGCAGTAAGGTTGTTACGAAACGTATTTCTTTACGTTAATGTAGTTACGTTTTATTAGCTAATTGTATATTAGATATTATTCGTAACTCGTCACCATAGAAACCAAGAGGACATCAGGTATCGCAACGCTTTTACAGAACCAATCAACCAACAAACAGCCGCGTCTAAACGGATCGATTTCTTCCTGCCCTTTGACCCGGCGTGCCATGACGGTGTTGCCATGACGGTGTTGCCATGCCACCCGTCGTCCCGTTTAACGTGAGGGCGATGTGGACTCGTCTCACCAACGAGGTCCAACACTCATCTATCCTGCTGTTCTGTCACGAGGCCAGAAATTCAACGGGAGCTGTTGGTGCTCCCTGCTTGCTTCCCAGCACACACACACACACACACACACACACACACACACACACACACACACACACACACTCACACACTCACACACACACACACACACTCACACACACACACACACACACACACACACACTCACACACACACACACACACACCATTTTATATTTAACTTCAACCTGTCAATTAAAGAGTGAGAGGGCAACTAAGAAAAGAGACAGAGGGAGTAGGAGACAGCGAGCAGCACAGAGCTAATTAGGCAACTGTGTAATTTTAATTAGCTGTTTTGATAATTAAACTAATTAGTTCCCCTGTGTTTCCACAACGTGCAGCCGACTGGAGTTTCTCTTTTATTTCTTTCTTTATTTATATCAAGGCTTCAGAGATCCACTCCGTCGGTTAATTAGTCACTTTTGCATCAGAAAGCTTTATTGATAGCCTTAATTTGCAGTTGAAATGAGAAATCTGCTGTCAATAATTCGGATAATTGCCCGCTGTTTGATTGGCGAGAACAAAAGCGGGGGTGGGGGGGGGGGGGGGGGGGGGGATCCCCCGGGGTCGTTTCCTGAATGCTTAGGCTGCCATGATCTACATATCAGCAAATAAGCTCCCTGCTGGCCGGTCTGCTCCTCGACCTCGCTAACTAGAGGATGAATCCGGCTAAATAAGGCAAAGATTGACCCGCCCCCCCCCCCACCTCCTCCCCCACCTCCTCCCCAAACACCTCCTTAAAACACCACCCACAGCCCGGCCCGCTTCCTCCGCCGCTCGCTGCTCTAAGTGTCCTGCTTGTGCGGTAATTGGAAAAGAAGGCGGGGGGGGGGGGGGGGGGGGGAGTTACTGCTTGCTTTGTAGCTAATTAGTGTCCTTGGAATTAAATGAGCAGCTCGTTGTTGCACCTCCAGCTCCTGCGGCCCCGCGTTGTTTGTGAATTGAATAATTGATTCTCCTCCACTAATCAGAGAGCGACATAATGAGCCAGTTTAATTAAACGGGATCTAACCTGCCCAACACTGGCACAATATTTGCTCGTTTACGGTTAATCAGGAATAACAGTGTGTGGGGGGGGGGGATGGGAACAAATATTGGTTTGTGTGTGTTGTGTGTGTGTGTGTGTGTGTGTGTGTGTGTGTGTGTGTGTGTGTGTGTGTGTGATAGGTAGGGGGTCGGCCGGTGGTAACGATGTGTTTACATGGACACATACATTCTCCACTGATTCTACATCAGAATATTTCTGTGGATTGTTACGAAACATATCTGGAGTCTTTTAATGAAAACTAAATTAACGTGCGGTTATCAGCTGTAACAGACTGTTATACACTGATGTGTTTCATGATTCATGAACCATGAAAACAAAAATGTTGATAGACGATAGATAGATTTAGTGAACTCATTGTTTCCAGTTGGAATTAGGTTTGTATCCGATACGATGTCACAGGTTCGATGCCTTCAGAGCCGTAACGCTGTCAGATCTGCTCAGCAGCCTCGGGCAGCGAGACAGCGACTCTGACCTTTCCTTATCGCCGCGGTGGCGAGCCGCGGACCCCTTCAGACCGGGTCCCCGTCGGTGCAGCCACAGGGGGTGCTGGAGATCCGATAACAAAGCTGGCCCCACAGTCGTGACCCTGAAGTCCATCACAGCTCCGGGAGGACAGAGCAGGGGGCGACGACGGAGGTCAGACGTCTCCGGATGGAAAAGTGGACTTTTACATTCAGAGTAACAAACACGGCGTTACTGAGAACATTTACAACCTCTCTTAGCAGCTACCTGCATTGGTAGTGACCTGTCAGTCACAAGGTAGCCCCGCCCCTAAACCGTCCCCTGCATACCTACGGTACTAAGGTTATACCACTCAGATGACTCTAACTCCAGATCTGAAAACTGCCTTAAACTGTCAAACTGTCTGCTGTTTTTAACTGAATTTCCACTTTGATACCAAATTCTTATATTGCTTGTTTTATAAAGATGGAATAATGGCAATTAAGATGTTAAGATGTTTATCTTAATTCATCAATGAGCATGGTGGGGGGGGGGGTACAGAGAATCATTGAAAGAAGAAAAAGCTGTGTTTGTGGGGAGAAAAAAAGATGTAGCATTGGAATTCTGCAGCCGAGGAGAGCGAGGGAGGAGAGGCAGCTTTGAACCGGCGGGCTGTCAGTCTGTTTCTGTGTTTTTGTGTGAGCAGATGAGTGAGAGTTCCCTGTTCCTCCTCCATGTTCCCTTCTCCCCAGAGGCCTCTGGGCAAACCCTGCACGGGTTGGAGGAAAGTTGAGTGTGTGGACTTTGAAACGAGGAAAAAAAAATAGATATCTACCTCGCGTTTGAACTTTCAACAACAGCAACGTACACAACAGCCGTATACCTCGGCGGAGCGTACGTGGGAATAAAAAGTCAAATAAACCGGGGAGTGTAGCACACGGTCATGGAGGACAGCCGGGGTTTTATACTTCGTCGTTTGAAAATGTACAGCTGGGTTTTATTTTCTCTCGTTTTCATGAAGCTCTTCAGGTGTTGCCAGTTTATTTTCCTTCACCCCCCCTCATGAGGTCCATCCTGGACTGGAGACTGGGGGACGCATGCACCGGTACTGGTCTTCACAGGTGTCTCATGGGGACGCAGCCAGTAGTTGATGGTAGCAGCATTTAAAGTGAGGCTGCACAGGCTGGTTTCCACAAAAATACATTCCCACATTCTTTCACCTATTTTTGTATTACAACTATTAAACTAGTTGAAGGGCTCATTGAAGAAACCAATGAAAATAAATAAAATTCCATGTCTCATGACTTTGTAATATATTTTTTGAAACCAGCCAAACCATGAAGTTCTTTGAGTAAACCTAACTAGGAAGTTGTCCTGCCTTAACCTTACTTTGTTGCGTGTTTTGTTGGTTAACCACACGTTTAAAAAAAAAAGGTATTTCCCTGAAAACGTAATTGAGATTGTAGTTTTGTTGTGTGGGAACGTCATTTTGAAGAGGACAGGGTCGTCAGCGTACAGCTTTCTCTCTATAGAGTCCAATCTTATCCAAGAAGAGCCGGTGTGACTGCAGGCTTTTATTTTAGCCCAGAACTCACACCTGATTCAACTAATCAGCTCACCATGGTCTTCAATCAAGACCTTGATTAGTTGGATCAGGTGAAGTGGTGCTGGGCTGAAACAAAAACCTAAACCTGGACCCACACCGGCCCTTCTTGGATAAGATTGGACTCCCCTGCTCTATATCGATGCTATAAAAACAATCTTACTTTAACAATATGCCAACATACTATATCTCTATGAATGGGACATGTCTATTAGTTGCATTTGTATGGAGTATAAAACCCCGGCAGCCTGTTGTGTGAGGATCCAGAGTCCAGTGTGTGAGCGATCGTCACCGTTAGTGCTCTAATGACCCACTAGACAAGTCTTATTGTTATCGCCGCCGTCTAACCGCCGCAGCTGTCCACGCGGAGGATGTTCACCAGCAGCCCCGACCGCCTTCATTTGTCTCAACCTCTCCTCTAAATCACTCTCGCCCTCCCAAACATCTATAAAGCCGGAGCAGCTTGAAGCCGAGTAAGAGGGGTCCCCGAAAATGGTCCACCTGATTGGCTCGCTCGCTCGGCGCCTCCATCCAGCGGAGGAGAGAACGAGGGTGAGAGTGAGAGGAAGTCGCGGCCCGGTGAATAACAGGCAGCAGCAGCACATAACGAGCCTCATCCTCCGGCTTCATTAGAGAGGAGGAGTCCCTAACCCCGAGGGGAGAGGGGCTATTCCCACAGCGCCCATTGCACTTTTTAACAAGCCTCCTGTTCCAGACACAGACCGCCAGAGATTTGTGGAGTCCACCTGATTTGTTTCGAGTCCAGCCCCCGCTAGCACGATTTAGTTTAAGCAGGAATCCGCCCCAGATTATGGCGGCCCCACGGGAGCCTCTTCCTCCTCTGACGCCGCCGCCCGCTCCTGTTTGCAAACAAGTCTCTGCAGTAAATATGGTATTAGGAGCTAACGAAGCTCACACAAGACATATAACCTGAACACGAGGCAGCAAACTTGCAACTGTCGACACTGAGCCCTTATAACCCAGAGACGTGTTTGAACCAGGCGGGAATCTCCGGTTCTGAAGAGTGAAGCCGAAGCTGAAGTGCCTTAAGACTGCATTCTCCCTGCTGGCAACCAGGGGGTGACTCCTCTCTGGTTGTATAGAAGTCTATGAGAAAATGGTCCTACTTCTCTCTGCTGGCCACCAGGGGGCGACTCCTCTCCGGTTGTATAGAAGTCTATGAGAAAATGGTCCTACTTCTCTCTGCTGGCCATCAGGGGGCGACTCCTCTCTGGTTGTATAGAAGTCTATGAGAAAATGGTCCTACTTCTCTCTGCTGGCCACCAGGGGGCGACTCCTCTCTGGTTGCATAGAAGTCTATGAGAAAATGGTCCTACTTCTCTCTGCTGGCCACCAGGGGGCGACTCCTCTCTGGTTGTATAGAAGTCTATGAGAAAATGGTCCTACTTCTCTCTGCTGGCCACCAGGGGGCGACTCCTCTCTGGTTGTATAGAAGTCTATGAGAAAATGGTCCTACTTCTCTCTTGATGTATTATCTCAGTAAACATTGTAAACATGAGTTTATGGTCTCAGTCTCTAGTTTCAAGTCTTCTTCAATCCAGCATGATGTTCATTTAGTACATTATGGTCCATTTAGAGTCCACCAGACCAGAAAGCAGGGGATGCTTTAGGGGGCGGGGCTTACCTGCTGATTGACAGGCCGCTACTGCGCTACCAATGCTAGTTAGCTACTAAGATGAATTTAACACTTAGCTGTTGAGTTGACCTTGAAGCATGAAGCTAACTTCGTGGATCCAGATCCAGTAAGGTTGCTGTCGTCCGGCAGATCCACCTGTTGCTCCTTCACAGTCCAAATATGTTCAATTCCTTCACTGGTTGCAAAAAATCCGAGATAACAATGACAACGTCACCATGACAACGTCCTCTTTTTACATGGAGTTTATGGTTTTATTGCAGAAAAATGTCCTTTTTATTTCCCTCCACACATTTTAACAAATGCAGCATCACCTGAGGTTTTTATCAAGATGTTTACCGACGTCACCTCCCCCCCCCGAAGGCCTTCACGGCTGAAACAACATTGTCATAGCGACGGGGCGCGCCACAATCCATTTACTGGAGGGTTTCTCCCCCGTAAACGCTCTCCAGGTACGTTTAGCTCATAGTCACAACAAGCACTCCTCCAAAAAACAGAAGGAGGAGACGCTCCTCAACTAATCACTCTGTTTTCTCCCAGAAAACGCTGTTATTATTCAAACTTCACTGTGAATAATTGAGCCGGTGAATGTGCTGGGAAGGGCCCAGAAATGAGACGGCAAGTGTGTGTGTGTGTGTGTGTGTGTGTGTGTGTGTGTGTGTGTGTGTGTGTGTGTGCCTTCTTAGCATTCGCCTGCCGCCTTCCCCCTTTGAGGAGCAGCCATTACTAATCGCAAAGAAATTTCCTCCCTTTTCCTACCTGCGGGCCTGTCAGGTCGTAAATGAAAAGGAATTAAGTAGAAATCCATACGTCTCCGAGCCCTCCTTCCATCCCCCGCTCCGCCTGCACCGCCACGCCGTATATCATTAGGGGGGAGCAAATTAAACATTAGCGCTTCGGCTGCCGCTAGTTTGGGCTAATTGCTAATCAGCAGTAAAAGTTGCCTGGCACAGAATATTGCTTACCATAAGCTAAAGGTAATTTGCTTCTCCAAGACGAGCTAGACCGGCTCGTCTGTTGTTGTCCAGAGTCCATGCCTAATTACTGCCGGAGGGTGATGACAGTCACTCAATGGAGATTAAGACCGAGGCGAAAAATGGAAATGTGCCATAATGCTGGAATGAGCTAGAAGTGCTTCTGTCTGCTTTTTTCTTTAATTCCCTCTCCTTCTCCCTGCATGGCTTGCTGCTGGAAAAGATGGATTCAGGGTGAGGGTGAAGTCGGGAGACGGGGCTGCCGATGCTTTCCGCTGCAGCAGTGGCGTGGCCCTGAACGCAACAGGACCACAATGTGACCGTTTATTACTGCACCTTCACCTTCGTGGAGGGAGTTTTTACAACCACACCTGGTGTGTTTGTTGTCTCGTGACATCACAGTGACTTCATCTGGATGTTCAGGGTGTCATATCTCCTTTAGCCTCAGAGACGAGTGGGAGGACAAGTGGTGGTTGATAACGGACCGATGTTTTCATCTACAGGGACACACATTGTCAAATTTACTGGTGTCACCTGGATTTGAAACCGCACGTCCCAAAGTGAACCTAATCTTGTTTTTTTTGTCTAAAGCTAACGTGGGTTTTGTTGTCTAAAGCTAACGTTGTTGTCTGAAACTATTGTAGGTTTTTTGTCTAAAGCTAACGAGGGTTTTGTTGTCTAAAGCTAACGTTGTTGTCTGAAACTATTGTAGGTTTTTTGTCTAAAGCTAACGAGGGTTTTGTTGCCTAAAGCTAACGTAGATTTTGTTGTCCCATTCAGCCGCTTCTTAGCAACCCCCCCTTTTAAGACACGTAAAAGCTTTAAAATTCAAGAGTAGGATATTTCCTGATGTATTTTATGTCATAGAACAAAACTTTAAAAACAGACCTTCCATGAGGCTAACCGAACCAAACCTGACTCCTATGAGGGAATCGGATGCTAACCCATATCAGGTTTCAGGACTCTGC
The DNA here is from genome assembly GCF_963514095.1 of Eutrigla gurnardus. Lineage (NCBI taxonomy): Eukaryota > Metazoa > Chordata > Actinopteri > Perciformes > Triglidae > Eutrigla > Eutrigla gurnardus. The sequence goes on from NC_139932.1 coordinate 17,350,602, forward strand.
TGGTCGTCATCCTACCTGTCCTGCAGACAGCAGGTGTCAGACCACAGACGGCTGATGGGTAATGTGTTGTCTCTCTCTTGCTCTCTCTGCTGTCCTTCATGTTTCAGAGCCGTGGGCCGTAGAACAGCTGATAGTGATCAGAGAGCACGGTTATCACAGGCCTGTCCACACTTATCATAATTAACTATCTCCGCTGCCTGACCGGCCAACATCCACACCTCCACGCATCTGGGCCGAAGGTAGCCGCTTATATGGAAGGACGATACCGGTTTACTGTCGACACCTTGTTTTTAAAATACAGGAATATGAGAAGATGTTTGTTATGTATTTAATTTGTATTTGGCAATTTAAAAAAAATCAGTGATTCATAATACACTCTATCTCTAGTTTCAAGTTATCTCAGAGTCCAACAGACCAGAAAGCAGGGGATTCTTTTTGGGGGCAGGGCTTACCTGCTGATTGACAGGTCGCTACCACGCTACCAATGCTAGTTAGCTACTAAGATGACTTTAACACTTAGCTGTAAAGTTGACCTTGAATTATAGAAGCTAACTTTGTCAGAAGCTTTACTCCCAAAATCCACATGGATCCAGATCCAGTAAGGTTGCTGATCCGCCCGTCGCTCATCCACAGTCAGAATATGGTCACTTCCTTCACTGGTTGCATGAAACCAAGATGGCGAACTTGAGGCTTCAAAACCGTAGTCCACAAACCAATGGGTGACGTCACCATGACGACGTATACTTCAAAATAGTAGATTCAATGAAAAACCAACAACAAATGTTAATATTGCTATTAAAATTCTGTTGGAAGGTGTGAATATTCCTGGTTGCAATGTGAAACTACAACATATTAATAACCTTGAAGAAAAAAGATAACAAACATCTACACCTGTATTTGACCTGGACGTTTTTTTAAAACCACTACAACTAAATGACGTCTGGTTTTAACCTCCATGAACAAACGTGTCCTCACCTACAAATCAGCAGAACGGCACTCGCCGGGAAATGTCATGTCTGCTTTTTTTTTTCTTCCCGGAAACCTCCGTTATAATCGGAGCTGGAAGATACTGACCCGCCCAAATACCATGGAGAATAAAAGGCCAATATCTGCCTCATATAATGTTCTAACCTTGTTCAAGAAAATAACTTCTTGTAAGTGTGCTTTTTTCCCCCCTCTATGTGTGTGTGTTGTATTTCACACACACTATCAGCGCCTGTCTTCCTTATGTCAAAGTCCAAAATAGCTCCAAACCAAAATGTACAGCAGCCAGATAGACGATGGAGAGGAGGTGTCTATGGCCCTGGTTGGATCCCACTACAGTTCAATCAATACATCGTTATAGATCGTAATCACGTGAAGCGTATAATCGCCTAAAACCTATCAATTATAAAGAGAGAGATAGCCGGGGCCTCCAAATCCTGGCCTGCAGCCCTCTTCCTCCTTGGATTAGGATCTGAGATTGGGTCAGGATCATAGGGGCTGCGCCCGGGCCGGCCAGATATCAGATTAATGACCACTCCAGGGGCACACATCTCAGCCAGCAGTTAGAGGGAGAGGGATCAGCGAGTTACTGCCAAATAAATAATACATCATTTGGTCTGGGAGCTGACATAATTATCACCTAAGACACAAGCTCTCTGGCCGGCGAAAGAAATCTCTGTTAGACGAGAGCCATGTCAGTCTGTCGGAAACCGTGGCTCAAATACGTGCGATGTTAACGGATGAACTACATCGCAATTATCTTCACGAGGGAACTAATTGTTTTTAACCCCCAGACTGAAACGTGAGACTGAGACACGTAGTTAACGAAAAAAATAAGACACGCTACAAACTACGTAGTTAGGTTTTGCGGGCCAATTAATTTGTGGAATAAACGTGTTCATTTTGAACAATGTTATCACGTAATGTTAGCGAGAGAGAGAGAGCGTGTGACAGCGTTACAGCTGTGTATGTAGCAGTGTTGTGTGTGTGCCGTTTATTTGTCGTGAACAAATGCTACGACTAGACACATGCTACGTTGTAATTTTCTTTTAGATTTAGTAAACACCGAAATTAGCAACAAATCTGACCATTAAGGTGGACTAGCGCTCCTTTTTAAGGGACAAGCTGCTCCTAATTTTTTTTATACATAGCTCAGGGGGGGGGGGGGGGGGGCACTAAGATTCCAGGGGGCCCCCGTGCCTCCCCCGGAGACCATCCCTGGATGCACCCCTGCTGATACGCTCTCCGTTGGCAAAGCCGAGAGATTGGCATTCGCCTGCTGCTGCTGAAAAACACCTTGTTGCCCAACAGCAAGGCAATTAAAGTCACAGGAAGTAATTTCACTTGCATGTCTCTGCAGCCGAAATCTCCAATCGGGAGTTTGCCTGTGAGGTGAGGTCTCTCATTTGTGGGCGGAGGAGGCCTGCTGCTTCCCCCCCTCTGCCCTCCGCCTTCACCACAAAAATGAAAAAACAGTCTGATGGTTATGGGAAATCCAAACTACAAAAACAAATATGTATATTTTCAATTTATCTCACCTCCCATACCTGTCTGTGCTCCCCACAAGCCTTGGCATCTCTCCTAGCTTGCCCCTCCAACTCACTATTTAAATTCAGAATTCCTAAGCGGATTTTCTCAATTTAGCCATACTTTTAATCTTTGGCGGAAATGAGTGATGACTTCTTTCAATAAAAAAAAAAAAAAACTGACAGGCTTACAGCGCACACCGGCGGATTAGTTTCCCGTGGAGATGAGGTTTTCCTTTGTGCCGGCGTGTGTCTGTTTGATGGGGTTTAACAGGAAGCGTCGGTGCTGAAATTGGATGCAGCGGGGATCGCGGGTAGATGGCCCGGGTTCGATACAGACCCCCATGCTGCAACTTTGCCCTGCGCCTTTCCCTTCATTTTCTCTTTCCCTCGTGTCCAATGACTGAGTCTTTAAACACTCGTACACAAGCTGACACACACATACAAGCAGAAATACTGTCACACACACACACATACACCAGCAGGAATATGCACACCCCTCCAGAGCACCTGCTTTGAACGGTCCAGTTGAGTATTAAATCCCACCTGCTCCGTAATCTATCGGCGAGTCGGCACTTTGTTGTGCTGGATGCTCGTCGCCTTTCATTACACAACGGCGGAGCGGCAGTCTGTTCTTCATCAGTCCTTCAGAAACAGTGTACGTACATACCAGTGGCCGTTTCTAAACGTACGAACATGTTGAGTTGGAACTGTGGCGTTTCCTTCTCTAGATGAACGGTGGAATGTGATGGTCTAACCGGATCTATAGGTGATAAGGTGCCTGGAAAACATCCTCCTATAGCTGACTTATGCCGGTGTCTGGTGGCCCGTCCAATCAGAGAACAGAGTTGTGAAATGGGAGGAGCCCTGGCTTCCGGAAATGTTTTTCACCACTCTATATTCCCATTTTTAATGTATTCCGCTAAAGGAATTGTTGAACATTTTGGGAAATACTACTTATTCTGCTCTCAGGAAGCATCAGGTGGATCGCCATGAAATCTGGCATAAAGGACGAAGCTATGCAGGCTAGCAGCACTTGTAGCGGTCTGTACCGTAAACATCAGTCAGACCACTTTATTGGTTATTATATACCATTAGACAAAGAATAAGACGGATGGCAGCCCAAATATATCAACACGCTGGCACCTAGATAGAAACTCACTAACTCTCTAACTGTGTAAGAAACCCACACTGATCTCTTCTTCCTCACTCGTAACTCTGAGATGAGTTCAGCTCCGATGGTTTTAGTTGATGCATCTATAAGCAGGTGCTTCAAGTCTTCAAGAGAGTCCCATTCAAGACGGTTGTCCTCTGGTATTGGCGGATCCCAACCTTGTGGGTATGGGTATACCCTGTACCTGGTGATACCATGCTGAGAGGGTCAAAGAGGCCTTGTGAGAGACAGTGTGGGAGGCTTGTCGCTGATGGACACTAAAGGTGAACCTGTCTGTGGTTATTTCCCAACAGAACCCAAAGCTGTGAGACTTCTCCACTGAGGTCCAAGTCTTTCATATCTTTTGAAACACCCTGAAGAAGGAAGACCTTCATCACAGCTGGACAGTTAGAGTAAACCTCGTTAAACCATAAGGTTGAGTTCTCTGTGAAAGACCGAGGGCTTCTGCATCGCTGGGAAGAGAGAAGAGTCCATCGTCGACACAGAAACACTTTAAATATGACCCTCAAATACATACATTTTAATTACTTACCTATTTTCAAAATGTATTTTTCATATTCTAAATCGTATTTTTAGGCCAATAGTGACCCGATTACATATCATACTGTTCCTTATAGTGCAGCCATGTATGATGGTACTTTGTAATGATGTATGTATGCTAAGCCATTAAAATACTAATTGTTGACAGATTCATATATTTATAGAACATAATGTAATTCTATGTTGGCATTTCTACATCACAATTTCACATTAACACACCAATTAACATTTATATTTGCTTATTAGATGTTTTATGTGAATGTGTATTTAGTTTAAATTTTGGAAGAAAAAAAGTTTGCGATCAAATCATTTTGGGGACCCCCTGCTGTAACTCTGCACACCCCCTAGGGGTCCCGGACCCCCCGTTGAAGATCTCTGGTCTACATTATTGCACTGTATTTATTGTTAAGCACCAATCACCAAGGCAACTTCCTTGTGTGTGCAAACGTTTGGCGTTGGATCCCTTCGGATTCTGATTCTGGTCGTTTTCCGGAGCTGCATGATGTGGAGGTAACTAAGGGCCAGCTTGGGGGGTTCAGCAGGTCCTCAGGGTTTTGCCATGAATGCGTTTTGCAGTCTGAAGTAGGTTTTTTCTTCTACGTTGGTGAATTGACATTCGCTCCACGCATGCTGCCTGTCTGTGAGACTGTAATCATCCGCTACGACTGCAGTCGACACCATCTGGGCTGCAGCATGTGATGATCGTTAGTCTGCGGCGGCGGGGGCGTTCGTACTCGTGGCGTGGATCGGTCACGTACAGCTGAACTTGATTGTTGACATGTTGACTTGTGCGTTCTTTAGCGTCTGAGAGCGGTTTACCAACTCTGTTATTAACACCTCGCCGTCCAACCTCTTCCTGGAGTTCCTGGCTCGACTTCTAATGTGAGCTTTCTTTATTTTTTATTTTACCTCCTCGCTAATACAATTAACTTATACGCTTATGAATCATTAAACTCACCGATGAAGCTTCTGCTGGCCTAAAGATTCACGCTGGCATCGGATCCACTTTAACTGAACTCTATCGGACATGTGTTCTCAATAGAGGCGAGGTCCCCCGTGTGTTCCCCACGGAACCTCGTTTAGGAAATAGATTGTACCACAAATTACAAATGTAATGTTTGTCAATTTCAAAGGTAAGTTTGAGAGACAAGGAAAGTAAACAGTTTCTTATAGGTCCAGCATTTCATTTTATGTCATCTAGTTTTAGGTAACATGGCCGTTAGCTGATGGTCTTGCTAGCTAGCTAGCTAACTTAGCTACGTTCAGTTTTAAAATAGGAATGTGGAGTTCCTCTTTCGGCACTGAGCTGGAGTCAATACAAGGTTAGCATAGGTTAGCATAAAGAGCTAGCTGACTCAGTCCAAATACACCTCTAAGCTAGAGCTAACTGATAGACATGTTGGTATTTTGCCAGATAATGTAGATCGGTAAGCATTGGTTTCAAATTGTTGATGTTTCTGTTTTGGAATCTCCATGGAAACGGAGATGTTTATTTATTGACATTTTCTCAGCAATTTGGCAAAAAAAGGTGGAGGCCGGCGACCGCCTGGTGTGTTCATCCATTCAAAGAGTTCCTGTTGATGTGAGGATCTATCCGTCATCCGCCTGCGAGGCCTCCTTCGTCTCAAGTGGATACTTAACGGACAAGACTGATGATGGTCAGTGTAAACCCTGTCCAAGGTCCAGGACCCGGGTCATGACAGATGGAGCTGGAGCTCAGACAGTCTGAGACACTGGGCTTGGTGGGTGCCGGGTGCCGGGGGTTTAGCATCCAGCAGCCGGAGCTTGCCGAGTATCCGTGGCCCACCATTATTCCTATACCTCCTTAATCCAGTATGGAGGACTTAAGCTTCTTTGTTTGCTCATTTGACTGTGTGGGTGCCATATCCCAAAGCTGGGCGTAGGATTAGTCAGGCATTGTGTCAGTAGCTTGTGATGGGGGGGTTGGGGGGTTGGGGGGGCAGCAGAAACAACAAGATGAGCTTTCATTTGACGAGGGACGGTGCCGAGGTAGAGGAAGGATCCCACCAGGACCCGCCAGTCCATTCTACATGAGATCCACGAGACCCTTTCCCATAAAGACGCGTCGACTCACTTTTGCGTTTGACGCAGCTTTTTCCTCGCCGCCGGGAGACGCGTTTTAAATCATCTAACAATGCGGAGAAACAGCCCATTCATCATCACTTTCCTTTGATGCGTACGTACATTTAACGTGAGCCAGAGACGGCGTGACCAATCACGGGAGTTTTCTTCTCGCCACGTTTCTTTTTCTTCCAACAGGGTCGGGCTGGCGGTGCAGGGGCGGGAGGTTTGGCATTCCTTTTGGAACTCTGCACTTGACCTACTTTTGGGTAATGGGGGGTTCTTGGTGAATAAGATAGCTGTTTAGCCTGTGATGAAAAGCATAATGACATTTTTGGTTGAAGGCGGATGCAGTCCCATCCATTGACCCCCCCCCACGGGTGCATGCCTATTGTGATTAGGTGAGGCTGCTGGTCGGAGAGCAGAGATGAGCTCGGTGACACAAACACCTTTTGAAAAGTGTCTGGTGAAAGCGCTGCTGGGAGGTTTTTTACTTTATTTTTGTGCCCTAAAAAAAAAAAAAAGAGGCAATTTCCAAGACGCTGTGAAACTTAAAGTCTAAAGGGGGATATATTGCATGAATCTCATTCGATCTCACTGAGTGGAGACGAGCTCGCCTTGAAGGTGAGGAAACCCTCGGAAAGTTTGGCTCGGGCCGAGTGACAGCCGGAGAGAGAGAGAGAGAGACGCTACCGAGCCGTGGCAATTAAAGAGTCTCACTTCCGAGGTCCAACCGACATCAAAGGGAATAATTCAGGTCCCGCCCTCTTTTCCTTTATTTCATTACGGCCTGTTCTGACCTCTCGTTGCCGCGGCGACCAAATTAGCAGCCGCCACCGCCGTGTTGTCAAGAGCAGGAAACGGTGGCAGGGCATACCTGATGTTGTCTCTCAATCTGCAAATTATTCACATTCACATAAATATATGATGACCTCACAGCGGGGGCTTCAAGGTCGTATATGTAGAATGTATAAAATTGTAAATTTAACAATAACATTTTTGACGCTCTCAACCGTCTTCTCCCTCCTCTCTCTCGCCCTCGTTCTCCCTCTCTCTCTCTCTCTCATTTGCTATTTGAAGCAACTATTAGTGTTTTAACACCACAGGAAAGCGGCTTCATTGAAATGCAATGAAAAACTGCACCGAGCAGGCAAAGTTAACTAATGGGCTCAAATTTTCAAACGAATGCAAGATTAAAGTCAATTGAATCTCCCATTGGGTTTTGACTGAAACCCTTTGAAAAGAAGCCCCACAGTGGGTTTCAGAAATGAAAAATAGGGCTTGTTCTAAAATATTAATAACATTTTATACCCTCATTACAGCGAGCAATAACATTTGTTCAGAAACTTACTTCTATCTTTACCTTGAGGTGGGTTTTTTTTAACATAGGAAACGACGAGGAAAGGGGGTTGGCGATGGGTTTTCACCTCCGCCGCCACTGCCGCCGCCGCCGCTCTGCAGATGTTACGACACATCACAGGGCCGGATATCGCTGCAAATACATTATATTCATATTTGATCTGCGGCTTTTAAACGGCTTTTTTTCCTCTGATGCCGTTTCATTGCGAGAGCAAATTTGATCCGTGATCTAGTTAAAATGAATGAGAGGGGAAGACGTTCCCTGACGATATTATGGTGCCAAAAAAATAAAAAAATCCGGGGAGTGTGGAAGTACAGAATAACCAAACAGAAGAAAGAGAGCTGAAACAAAAGGGGGGGGGGGTGTTGTCTGACTCAAAACCTTAGAGAGAGAACTACACGGTGATTCCTTGGAGGCCGTCTTTTTTTCCTTCCTTTGCACTATTATTTAAGGAGCACACGCAGCAGATCCTGCATCAGCTATGGCCTACTTTTTCAACTTTATATACCATGAATTAAATATATATTTTCTTACGATACGTGCCCACGGTTTTTCCTCCCCGTAAACGAAAGCGAGCGCGTGATAAACGAACAACACAGGACGCATTAGGGGGGAAGTTGCTCTCGTACAAGATTTCAACAACTTCTTTGTCTCCGGCGTTTTATTATTTTTGCATGCCGACACACACACACACACACACACACACACACACACACACACACACACACACTTGGATGCTGACTGTCTGTGGAGGATTTAAATGTGTCAAAAAGCTCAGATTGGGAGACAAAGAGCAGCAGGCCCACCGGAGTGACGGGAGGAAGATCTGAACACTCCTCCGTCTCCTGTAATGGGCTAGAAGTCATTAAAAACATCACTGCCGGCCTAATTAAGACGGGACATCTGGTCTCTCCTCACAGAATGGATCGCAGCAGAGTACAAATAACTCCTCCATGACAAGTTGAGAGGTGTCATACATCTCAGTGATCGGCAGTCAACATGGGACTTACGGAGCTCTTTCATCATTAACGAGCAAATGCTTTGTGTGGTTTTTTTATAGCCGTATGAAAGAAAAACAGATCTTTTTTTTTTTAAAGAAAATAAATAGATTTGGAGGCTTTTTTTCTGTGTCTTCCAATGCAACTCAATTTCACTTTAATGTTGCTGCCAATTAGTTGGAATAAACTTTCCTCTGTCTTTGATGAGACGACTCCTCTGCACCGAGGAAAAAGTTGGTTTCGAGTCGTCGGCGTCGCATTTCGGTCATTTAGCTTTAAATGGGTCAACTGCTGATTTAGCTGTCGCCGTATGAATATGGGCCGATATGTACGGAGTACTTATGGTGACAAAATGAAAGAAAAATGCGATCTAACGGAACATATAATTCTACGTTAAATGGGCTGATTGAAAGAAATGAATGTAAAATGGCTGCTAATTCTACTCTGTTTGTGAAATAGTCACGAAGAAATCAGAAAGTCACGTGGGAAAGACTACTTATGGTGGTGGTGGGGACCGGTGTTCGAAACTGCATTTCCCAAAGTGGTTTTATTGTCTGTCTCTGTGACCGTAACTTTGTGTCTTCATGTCGGCATCTACGTAACTTCGTGACCGTAACTTAGTGACCATTCGTGTCCGTATCTTCGCGATCGTATCTTCATGTCCATAATTTCATGTCCACATCTTTGTGTCCGTAACTTCGTGACCTGTTATTCGTATATGTATCTTCGTGGCCATGACTTCATGTCTGCATCTACGTGACCATAACTTTGTAACTTCGTGACCATATCTACGTGACCGTGGCTTCGTGACCTCTTCGTGTCCGTATATTCCTGACCTCGTCTATTTGCGTCACATATAGCAGTTTGATTTATTTTTTTTACACACAGGGTGGGAGAAAAACAAGTTTTTTTTCTTTTAACATTAAAGAAAGAATCTCGTCAGACACTGAAGGAGCAAATGCATGAAAATAATTGGAGCCCAAGGGGTAATATTTGTTCTCCTGAAATGATAATTACTCTTACGGTCTTTGTGTGCTGAGTAACAGGAGGGAGAGAACAATCCACCATTATGTTTTCATCAATATCCATTTGTGGCGTCGGTGGAGGCAGCTGTATTTCATGCGTGTCGTCAGATTCACTGTTCACACATTCATTGATATATAAACATGGTGGACGTCACAATACGGAATATTTGCCTTTTTTACATTTTGTAGCATGTTTAAACTAAAGTGGACACAACCAATATTTTACAACCAATATTTTTATGATTAAATTATTTAAAAGAGCACAACATTCTCCATAGATCGAGCCTATTAAAGGGAAACTGTGCCGCAGTTTATGTGGACGTCCAATTAGTGCCGGTGGTGAATGTAGTCCACTGAAGGAGTGAATTCCCCAGTGTGGCCGCATCGACCGAGGAAGCTGATCTTTCCCGGCCGTGGACTCATGCAGGCTGCGTCCACATGGACCAGAATGCGTTGCGTGCACGCGAGCGTCGATTTCTACTGCAAATAAACAAAATAAACTCCCAAAAAATTCAAAGATGGAAATATTCTGTGAAACCTTTTTCAATTCAAGTTTCTCTTTTAGAGTAAACCGAGGCATTGGTTCACAGCCTTTTTAACTACACTGTGAAATAATCCCAAGGTCAGACGCTCGGATACGTCACAAGGATGGTCCAAATTCATCCCTCTTTGTTGTGGTGGAATTAAACGCATCCACATTTTGTGGGCCGGTCCATAATCTCGAACCAGTTCTTTGAGTTTCCACAGCCAAAGAACCGTCCAGAGCGGCACCGACTCTTCGCTGGTCTCGAACCAAGTCTTACTCAGGTCAGGGCGACTGGGGGCGGGGTTATCATGACCAGCAAGACCGACCGAAATGTTGTGATCTGCATTTTAAAAACAGAGCTTGAGTAAACGGGCTAACTACGCTAATGTCATGACTATGGGTTTAGTTGTTTTGGTTTCGGGGGTTTTGTAGTCATTCTGTCTTGTCTTTCACTTGTTCTTCTTGTCTTGTCCACGTCATGACTGTGTGTTTTTGTAGTGTTAGCTTCCTGTTTTATTTTGTAGTTCTTTTGTCTTGTACTTTCTGGTCCTTGTTGTTTCTGCTGTCTTGACTCCCCCACCCTCTGGTGTTGATTACCCTACCTGCCCTAATGTGTTTCACCTGTCCCTCGTCAGCTCCCTGCCTCCCTGTGGATTTAGTCAGTGTCTTCCCTTCACTCCTGGTCCGGTCATTGTATCTGTCGGCCTCCGTCCACGTCTGTTCCTGCTGGTTTCAAGTCCCTTTGAGGTATGTTTTTGGTTTTCAGTTTTCCATGTTTGATTGGAAGTTGCCTTTTCTTCGTACTTCGTCCGGCCTTTTTTGTTGCTCCTTTGCCTTTTGTCCCCTGTGACTGTTTTTTTTGTAGCTGACTCCCTGGTTTTTGTATTTAGCTTAACTAACGCTCGTCGTTTGTTTCTCCCTATCTCGCCCCCATGTCTAAGTTACTGCATTTGGGTCCTCCTCCCACTCCCATAGTTTTCCTTTTTTATCCGACGTGACGGCTAGCATTTGAAAAGAGACGATGTAGTCCACCATCGTTATGCTTGTTGGCGCTAGCATTTCTGTAATGACGTGACTCTCTAGCAAGGGCTAACAGGTTCTGTGAACCAGCACCAGAACTAGGTTTGCGTTGGTCTTACAGGGGTTTCAGATGGATGGGTCCAACAACAGGACATTTGTTTTGTTGCTGAAACCTAACCAACATATTCATTTTAAACCCAACCACAACCCAACTAAGTGGTTTTGTTTTCTAAACCCAACTTGCGTTTTGTAGCGTAACGTCATCAAGAATGACGTGAAAAAAATTAAATGGGTTAAATGTCGAGGCTGTTTCTCGACTGAGACTTATTTTATTGTGCTGGAGCTGCAGCTGCACGACACATTCAGAAGCCAACACATGAGTTTAAACTGTGTGTTTGTGTGTCGAATCTCCAGTTCGGTAACTACAAGCAGTCAAACGAGATCGAGTAATATAGTCCCGTAAACTGCACTGTACTCAACTTAAGTCTGTGCTTTAGTACTTATGTTTCTTACCCCTCTGATAAGCAACAGTATAATGGGAAGGCCATTCGTGAGTGTTGAAAATTGCTCCATCAGTGCAGTTCACCGGCACAGGCGACGCTCTCAATCAATACCACATCCCGTCCCAGACCTCGGATAAAGAGCTATAACGAGAGAATGAAAGAAGTCCTTATTTAGTCTAAAATAAGGCAATTTCTATGTAAATCGGCAATAAAGCAGAACTTTTACAAATGCATAAGCTTCCCCACTATTGACACGTGGTAGTCGAAAATCGTTTAGCTTCTTGATAGCAAGTCACCTTATCTCCACGAGTATTTGCTTATCCTCCTCTTATATTAACGTTTGTGGCGATATTAAGTCGTCGTCCTCCCAGGAGATAAATATCTGCTGTAGCAGCCACTCACACTTCATTATTTAGCCGGGTAATTCCTCCGCCAAGCCGCACCTGAGCAGCCACACGATATTAACTGCAAGCGGAATATCAATTTCAAATTGAACCTGGGATACATTATTGATTGACCACTGATATTGTTCTCTGAAAATAAGTGCCATTGGGTTATTGTTTAATATGGATGATAATGCCGAGGCTCTATCTGGAAATAAGGTCCCGGCGTCCTACCGCCGCCTATAAGCTGTGATTGACTCGATTGATACTGTGGGATTGGGATGCAGGCCGAGGTTCCTTCATTATTACTGAACATCCACAGACAGCACAGACTGGATGTTTGGGAAATCTTTATTTTGCTCTCTCCTTTTATAGGACTTTTATTGCATTCCGTTGTTCGTGTACAACTTTTGTGCTTATCTTGCGTTGGCCTGTTCAGCAGCAGCAAGATTAAAGATATAATACGCAGTACTTGCTCCATGAATAAGTTATTATTTCATTTGTTTTAAGACATTTAATGGCATAATTATCATTAACAAACAAGTTGTCGCTGAGGTCTGTAATCATGCATTTAGTGTAGCACTGGTAGCAGGTGTTAAAGTCGAGATGGAGCGCAAAATGTGCTTTTAATATATTTTAATACGTATTTTATACCCGTTTAATAATATATGCAAAAAATCAGCTAGTATCAACCAATAACATCATGGCATTCATCGCATCGATGTTTAACTTCTAGCAAGAATGTAGGTTTGGATCCCTTTGTCACTCCATATCGCGCTTTCTATTTCTAAGCCCGCCAACGTTTTAGTGGCAGGTTTTGATTGAAATCCCTCTCATTACTGTACACCGCTTAAATATTCAGTTTCACTGTGGGAAGAAGACTTACTTCACTGGGACTATCAGAAAACCCTGGACTACATCTTCTCGTATTTCTTTGTTCCGGGTTTGGGTCCAGTTTGGGGGTGACTTACCTCAAGACCGAAGACACCAAAAATATTGCACCTTGTGTTTTTTTATATTCTTGTTGTAAACCTACTTTAGCCATGGATCTCAGGCTGCAACACAGCAATGTCCAACACAGTTTCACGACAATACGCCGCTAGCTTACCATTAGCTTTGCATTGGTGTTATTGACCGCTTTGGTCCTCACTAAAATACCTATATTGGATTTCCATGAAAGTTTTTTTATCATGCGTGGTTCCCAGAGGATGACCCATAATCATTTTACCTCTAGAGGTCACCGTGAGGTTGACATTTCAAATCGGACCGATAACTAAATTAAATTGCAGTAGCCAGATTTCAACCAGTAGAGGGCGTCGGCATGTTTATTTATAAGGAAAATTAGAATTCAAACGTGGACCTGAACAAATCATGAATACCCAGTTTCGTGGGTTTAGTTACTCTTTTACAACCGTATTTGTGATGTATAGCAGACGAAGGGCTGAATTCTAATAAAACAGCTGATAAAAAAGCAGAGCGTGTTTCCTCAAACCCGCACTGGATTTCTGCGCAACGCGCAGCATCTGAGTCGAGCGAGGATCTGAACCGGAGGCTGTTTGGGTTTGATCCAGCCGTCTGTCACGAACGCTGGCTGCTGATAAGTACATCCAGTTGTAGGGCATTGATTTATTCATGCCGTTTCCTTTAAATATTCACATTGTGGCGATCTATGGAGACGGGCATTCTGTCTCCGGGGCAACAGATGAGGTGACGCAACAGCCAAAGAAGAGAAAAAAAAGGGGGACGAAGGGGGCAGTTAATTATTGAGCAAGTCAAAAAATAACCAGTAGAGCGTCTCCTCTGAGGAGCAGGAACATCAGATCTTTGTACCGGGTCAATGATGGGATGGGTCTGTAGGAGCACAATGCAAACTGAGCTCAGGTCAGATTTTAAAACAACATGGGGAGGCATTTGATATGGAGGAAAAAAATGTAATACTTCCTATAAACACAATCTGATGGACATATCCGATATATTTTGTTGCTTGAACAGAAGCGGTGGTTCTGGTTGTGAAGATGGTCGCAGTTAGATTTAGGCACCAAAACCGTCACGAAAAAACGTCCTGGTTTGGCTTAAAATTCTTGTAATGTAGCATCAAGATAATATAAAATAATGAAATTAACTTTTGGTTTACACACGCCACGGATGCCAGTCTCCTGAGTCCAAGTCCTGTGTTTGTTTGACCCACCAACGAGACTCCCAGCCTCCCTCGGAGCTCTTCTGGTTTCCTGTAAAAGGTCTCCAGAGTGTCAAATCCTCAAGTCCACGTCCAAAAGGGGGTTCCTCTCCCCACCAATACCAAATAAAGGGTATTATCTGCCATGCGGCTAGATTTTCAGGAGCTCAAACAAAGCCAGTAAGAGTGCTTTTGCTTCTGCAAAAAAAACGTAAGCGTCCTTTTTGTGTGTTGACTCGATATCCTTCAAATGGCAGAAATAAAAACCCGGAGATAGTCATCAAATTGTTGTTTCTCACTCAATATCTTGTTTTAGTGCATCAATCTGAAGGCGAAGCTAATGGGATTCTGTGGAGCAGACCGTCTGGCATATTCTGATCACTGGAAGATTGCAGTATTGACCAAATGTCAGCTACAGAGCAATGCAATGATTGAATAAAAGAGGATACATAATCGAAGCTAAGGAGTCCGCCCGCTGAACAGCACCCTGGGAAATCCTCTAAATCATTAGTGCACACCAACACATGCAGACACACACTGGCTCACACATCAGTACCCGTTATAGTACGACCTCGTTTCTGTTCATGAGATAAATGTTCAATAAAACCAGAAGATGCAGTGGACCGTTCTCCGAGACGGATGTATTTATTTCCCAACCAGTTCAAACCACGATTCGTCTGGTGATAAAAAGATTCAGTTCAATACGAGCTGGTTCCTTCTGTGGAAGCTGATTGGTTGAAATGTCACAACAAGATGCACAAGCTGAGGATACATCTGCATCCTGGACTGTCTATAGAGGTGGACGTCGTCATGGTGACGCCACCCGTTGGCTTGTGGACTACAGTTTTGAAGCCTGAAGTTCAGCATTTTGGATTTTGGCCGCCACCATGGATTCTTGCAACAAGTAGAAGGAAGTGACCATATTTGGAATGTGGAGGAGCAACAAGTGGATCAGATGAACATAAGCAACAGAGCGGCAACCTTACTGGATCTGGATCCATGTGGATTCTCGTGTGAAGCGACAAACAAAGTTAGCTTCTATAATTCAAGGTCAACTTTACAGCTCAGTGTTAAAGTCATCTTAGTAGCTAACTAGCATTGGTAGTGACCTGTCAATCAGCAAGTAAGCCCCGCCCCCTAAAGCATCCCCTGCTTTCTGGTCTGGTGGACTCTAAATGGACCATAATGTACTAAATGAACATCATGCTGGATTGAAGAAGACTTGAAACTACAGATTGAGAAACCTATACAAGCAGAGAGGGGTCGCCCCCTGGCGGCCAGCAGGGAGAATGACAGTTTAAGGCACTTCAGCATCGGCTTCACTGCATGAGGTTGTCCAGGTTAATAACCCAAACTAGACCTTCGTTATCGGTTCCCCGCTGCCTCATCTCCACCTGTTTTTATAGATGAACTCAGAAACGACATTGACATTCCACTCACTCTTTTCCTTACAGCTTCTCTTCAGGGCAGTGACACACACACGCAGACACACACACACACACACACTTTTTGGAGAACGTGCTGTCGTTTCTACCCAACAATGCAAGCTAAATGCCGATTAGCTGTGTGCTAAAATAAGAGCGACAGCTACAGTGTGTTGACGGCTGACATGTGAAGATATTAAATATCAACTATTTCGGATTTTCCCGTCTTCATCCTCGTCTTCATCCTCGTCTTCATCCTCCCCAGACTGATCAGTGTGTTTGAAAACAGCCCTCAGCCAATGTGAACGCCGCACTAAGAGGGGAGGAAATATCAAAATGGCTCCAGAAGATGACAGCGAAGCCTGGATCTCTCAGGCTCATCCTTTTGTCATTCCCTTCCTCCTTACTTTTTTTCTGTTCTTCTCCGCAGCATCAATCCCCCCGATGGATAAGAGTGAGCAGAGACGGCTCCTCCTGTTCCTCCGTCTCCATCAGCTCCCCGGTGGATCTGCCTGATGTGAAGTGACTCCGGCTGTAATCTCTCACTAAGTTTGTATGTTCTACAACTCGGCACGATTTAACTCAACTTCTCACTCTTTTCTTAGACTTTTCTTTTTCCCACTGAGTCGAGCTTCTGAATCTGACGACGACTATACGATGTTAGGGCAGTCGCCTTCTGTGGATCTGTTAGTGGAATTAGTTTTCCTTTCATTTGTGGTCCTTCTGTAAAAAGCTGTCTCCAAACATCATGTTGGTTGTTTAGAGGACAATAACATGATAAGTGGAGGAACCCTCTCTCTGGCTTCCTCCCACAGTCCTGTAGGGGTGTTGACCCTGTGATGGTCTGGTTACCTGTCCAGGTGAACCCTACTTTAACCCCCAATGTGAGTTGGGATCAGCCCCAGCGACCCTGAACACCCTTGATAATGGATGGATTCCCGTTCACATGCAGACGTGCATATTCTGGTTATTGTAACGTTGAAACGATCACTTCTGGGGGTTGGAGTTCTTTTCCAGCGTTGACATGCGCACCAAAGAAAAATAGCTGGAGGACTGAGCACATCATAAATACGTAGATGCTCCCTTCAGCCTCCTTATGAAGAGGCCGCCGCTGTGAGACTTGATGGTATCCGAGTCCTTCTGGGTATGCATCTCTACTTTACAAACAGGAAAGAGTCCACAAACACCAGAGACTCATATGTGAAGAGAATGCTGCTAAAATCTCACTAATCTCAACATATCACACAATATCCCAAGGCAATATGCTTTCTAATTTACCCAGTGACCCATATCAAAAATCTGGAATAATAGCGTGAGTGTGAATGCCAACGTGGTCTCTGAAGGTGCGGTGCAATATTCCGGCCTCAGTAATCCGGTCAGCAGCACTGAATCCAGGTGGGAAATCATCCCCTCACAGTTTCCTCTCATAAGCGCTGGTCTGGGATCAGCTCTGCTGCGTTTATCTCCGGAGCGGAAGAAAAAACACTTTTCAGAACGGTCAAAAGAGCAAATAAATGATGGGAGTGACACCGAGGGCCCGGGGGGGCTTTCCAGATGGAGATCCTTGTTATCAATATCGCTTTTTGGTGCAAAAAAAAAAAGAGTAAATGCTGCACTCGGTGGTCTTGTGTCTGCCGAGCATAAAAATGCGCCGGTCGGCTGAGTGATGTCGGCTCGTCTTCTCTGAGAATCAGGATCCGTGTCGACGCGAAGAGTCGTCCAATAGCTCACGCAGAGCGATCCTGAAGGAGCCGCGGTGACTCACTTCCTGCCGGATTCCTACTGTAATAACTCGCTGTGTGTTCCTGCAGACGACGTACACATTTAACACCTTCCTGCCAGTCGTCGTGAGCCGGCGTCGGGGGTTCGATGATCACAGGGGGATCGGCACACCGTGGTGCGGGGGGTCCCCCGGCGCTCCGGGAGAGCAGTCAATTAAAAGATGAAGGAGGAGGACGGGCGCTCGCTCTCCCAGAAAACAAGAAGACAACGGAGTGAGATGTAAAGACGTTGAGTTTCCTCGTACATCAAGCGTGTTCAGCGCCGCCGCGCCGCGTGTCGGAGTTAGAGGCCTCTCATCCTGCCGGGCTTTGAACCCGCGGCGGCGTCGACGAACAACTAACGGCCTAATTTGCAGTTTGACGACACGCTTCCACGTCAGAACCCCCTGGCAGGTCTGGAGGAGGCCACAAAACGATGCCACCGCGCTCACAACGTGACACTTGATCACAACACGTTAATGTTCACGTCTGTGTGTTTGCTGATAATATGTGACAATATAATAATAATAATATCATGTACTTCTGTGACACCTTTAAAAACACATGTTTACGAGTGTTCATGTCACCACTCCGATGTCTAACCAGATCGCTGGCTGCATCCAGTCCACCGTTCCCACAGCCGTGTTCTGGGTCTCTCGGCGGTGATGTTCTGCTTGACCGTGGCTCAGCTGTGCTTCCCTCCGGGGGGGCTCATTTGTAAGACTCCCTCCCTGCGCCGCTCTAAAGCAAGAACCACTTGCTTACACGCGGCCCTCAATTAGTCCGGTCGCCGAGCGGCTCGGGAGGCTGGAAGACGAGCTCCAGCCGGTGACGGACGCCGTTCGTAGCCGGAGGAGGTTGTGACGGTTGTTGTTGTTCCTCTCATTAGTGCCGTGAATATGGACCGGATCACTGCGTGGTGATGATGTAACGAGCTGCAGCTGAGGCTGGACTCTGAACTGCAGTTTTAGCTTTCCTTCTCTTCAAATAGTTATGATGAATAATGATTTTATAGACTTATGTATGTATTTTGCAATAGCGCTGCTTTTAGCAGATCTTCCTCTCGGGCTCCAAACATCTACTCTAACATTTACTCTATTTATTTTGTGTGAATAGAGCCTGAACGCATCGTAACGTAACTTGATGTGACCTCCGTGAACGTAGTGAACCGTCAGGACTGAGCTCTAGATCAGAGACTAGGTTTAGGGTGATCCCTAATGCGTTAAAGAAAAACATTTTCTTTTCCTTCAGTGTAGAGAGATAAAACACAATGACAGAGTGTGTTGTGTTCACAATGCACAGGTTAAGCAAACCGCAATGCAGATTTGAAACGATCGCTTCTGAGGGGGTCGGAGTTCTTCTGGAGCGTTTACATGAGCTGACTAACCCTTCGTCTGGAGGGCTGGAAATATATATACCTTTTTTTTCCACGTAGTTTGGCACAAATCCATCCGTAACTGGGTTCAGTACGACGACTGTTTCTCTCTTTTGAACACAAACCTTCCCCATGTACGACAGACGGCTTAACATAAAAAGTGTGTTTATATTAAAAGTGTGTTTCTTTGCAACGTTTCTCTCCAATTTGTGCAGAGAATTCAACTCTGCAAGCGTTTCCGTGACGACCTTTTGGTGGATAGAACAGGATACTGGAAAAGGTGTCAAGGGAAAGCAATATCCCATCATCAGGGAGGGAAAAAAACTGTACTCACAGGTATTAAATTGAGTATTCATTCATGTGTATGTAAAAAAAAAAAATGGCAACCGCAAATCCAATATAAACATCCCATTCTAAGCGGCACAGTTTGACTGTCAACTGATGCTCTGCACCGCAATCAGGGATTGTCGGCAAGAGATTAAAAGATATTTTCCTCTTCAGGCGGAGTAAATTGGTTTTGGATTAAGGCTGATTGATTGCTGCTGAGGTGCTCGGCAGTCTGTTTGAAACGCTCAGCTCTGAACACACAAGTCATTTCAGCCCGAGCTACTCAAGGAAATCGCTCCGGATGGAATCGATAGATATTATGTCGCGGTTAGCGGCGTTGCTTTGTTCAAGGTTATCATTAAAAAGGAGATATATAGAATGTTATATGGTGCTGAGTGAGTGTGCATGTTGTCATCTCCATATGTTGATCAGCGTTTGAGGATATAAAAAGCAGGATGTCTCCGTGTTACTCCCTTGGCTGGATGGAGGATTTCAACCCTCGGCTGATGCTCATCAACCCGAACTGTGTTTCTGCCCCAGATACTGGAAACATGTCGAGACCACTGGACAAGAACAGATAGGAACACTGGGAGATATGGATAATCTGCTGCACATTTCTGCATTATGCATAAACCCCCCAACACTTGGGTCTCACGGCCTGTTTGTCAAAGTTTGTCAAATATTGTGCAGCGTTTTGTGTACACGGACAAGGCAACGCAAAGTCAGTTAGGAAATTAAACGTGTCCACATGACCACGTATTAAATATTGAGCAAATGAGCATTGGTTTTTGTTGCCTCAACCTAACATTGTTATTTGTCCAAAGCTAACGTTGTTTTTGTCTCAAGCTAACGTTGTTTTTGTTGTCTAAAGCTAACGTTGTTTTTGTTGTCTAAAGCTAACGTTTTCTTGTTGTCTAAAGCTAACGTTGTTTCTTGTTGTCTAAAGCTAACGTTGTTTTTGTTGTCTAAAGCTAACGTTTTTTGTTGTCTAAAGCTAACGTTGTTTTTTATTGTACAAAGCTAACGTTGTTTTTGTTGTCTAAAGCGAACGTTGTTTCTTGTTGTCTAAAGCTAACGTTGTTTTCTTGTTGTCTAAAGCGAACATTGTTTCTTGTTGTCTAAAGCTAACGTTGTTTCTTGTTGTCTAAAGCGAACATTGTTTCTTGTCGTCTAAAGCTAACGTTGTTTCTTGTTGTCTAAAGCGAACGTTGTTTTTTGTTGTCTAAAGCTAACGTTGTTTTTTGTTGTCTAAGGCTAACGTTTTTTTGTTGTCTAAAGCTATCTTTAGCTAACCTAACTTTGTTTCGTAGTGTATTCTTTTCCCGGCAGATAGAAAAATAAAAATACAGTTGAGGCACGGATGATACGTTCATTTCCATACTGAAATACATGAATTTGAAAGTCGTGCTCAGTGACACTAAAAAAACATTTGTTTCCATGTACACAAATAAATAATTTCAGTCTCATGACTATTTAACGAACTGCGGTGAGACTTGTTACTTGTGTTGGCACATCAGGAGGTGATTTCCTCCTGAAGAAAAAGGTTCTGGGTCCGTCCGGTTTCAAGCGCTCAATCAGCTGATCACAGTCGCTTCTTATTTTGGGACTC
Organism: Eutrigla gurnardus; assembly: GCF_963514095.1. Lineage (NCBI taxonomy): Eukaryota > Metazoa > Chordata > Actinopteri > Perciformes > Triglidae > Eutrigla > Eutrigla gurnardus. The sequence continues at coordinate 17,371,394 of NC_139932.1, forward strand.
TGGTTTGGATCCTCGCCCCACACATCAACAGCAAACACACCAATTACCGCGAACCAATCAACCCTGAGCAACGACTGGCAGGATGCATGAGGTGAGTGTTTTTCCGCCGCCGTTTCTCTTCTGAATGGTGGATAATTAGTTGGGCTCCATTTGTTTAAACTGCCGTAGCGTAATGATATTGTCGTCTTAGTGGTGCTCAAGAAACGCGAGTCTTCACTTTCTCACTGATCAGGCGTTGCGTCAAAGCTCAGGTGTTTCATTCCTATTCTATTATCATTTCTTATCATGAATTAATTATTATTCAGCGCAGCAGATTATTAGTTATTAATTTATTAATCGTTTACTTGCTGCCACTTACTGAAGTCTCTCAGTTGATTCATGGCAAAATAATTGAGGGAAGCGGTAAATAAAAGAGTAATAAGTCAGAAAGAGTGCTCATTTTTCAGCGTTAGTACGGAAAACCCACAGAAAGAATATTTCTTTTTTTTCTTTTTTTTTACTATTAACACTTGAAATGATGAAGGCACTTGCAAATGACAAGGTCATACGAAATGTAAACCAGAGACGCAAGTAAGGAAAAAATAGGACTCAAGCATTAATGTTTTCTTCATGTGAGTTTTCAGTTCTCCATGCACTCTAAACATAACGTCAGTTGTGTGTTAGTAAGCCGGCACAACTTTATTTTATTTATATAGCACATTTCATTCAAGGTGAAACCACAATGTGCTACAAAACGCTAAATGGAGCCAAGAACCGCCATGCTCACAAATTTTGTCGCTATTTCCCAAATTAGCAAAACAAACTTTAATATCTCGACAGATAATCAGTTTATCTCAAGGCTAAATTTGTATTTCCCAGTATACAGTATTCATAAATCGTAAATTCATTAAATTAGCAAAGATTGAGTTGACTATCATCTGCATATAATTTTTTTTATGTAAAAAAATCGATGAAGAAGTTTTTACGTAGCAGACAAATGTCATCCAACGCAGCATCACAACTCCAGTATTTAAAAGGCCGAGGACGATCTCAACGAGGTGGTTGGATTTAATGGTGTGGTGTATATTTGATGCTACGCTGCTAATTTGTGCACAGGAATTCATCATTTGTGTGCTGAGTTTATTGATCAGAGAGATGGATTGATTAGTATTCACCTCGGCCTCACAGAACGTGTCTGGTTCTCCAATAGCAACAGAATATAATCAAATTAATCACGTTAATCCATTACAAATGAACCTGATTAGACGTCTTATATACTATTTCAAGTATTTCTCATATTTGTTCTCCAAAAGTTTTGAGTTGTCTTCCTGTGCTGATTTAGAAACAGGGCTTAGCTGTATTCTGTTGACCTTGTTAGCTCTGTTGCTCTGTAACGTATTCTCAAACATTCAACTCCGGACATTTTTACCGCCGCCGGTTTGATGTCCGCCCTAATTCAATAGTATGTACATAACTTTGATTTGCATTTATGACTCAGAGGGGCCGTCGGAAAAAGTTGTTATTGTGTTTGTTTTCCGATCGATACGTCCCTGAATTTCAAATCTGTCAGAATGTGGGAATTAGAATATATTGCTTTTTTTGCTGTTGAGCAGCAGGTTCACAGGAGATTTATCCAACGTGATCCGAAGTCGTCCTTAACAGCTGGATTACAAATCATCAAAATAAGTTCCCAATTTAATGGGCTGGGCAACATTTGAGTTAAGAGTTTGTATTAAAAAGGATTCTACGGATTAAAACACTGTTTCATGAATGACGTGTTTTTATTAGCATTTTTCAGTGCTGTGAACATCTTAAGCTAAATAGCATCGACCTCCATGGTATTGGGTACAGTCGGTACCGTAAATGATCCGATGATTAATAGAAACCACCAGCTTTGCAATTTAACCCCTCTAGTTCAGCCTCTATTGTAATGGATATTACTAATCATTACCTGAAAACGTTTGTTTCTACTCGAGGAGAATAAACTCAAACTAATCAATGTCAGACTGTTGAGCGTAAGTTTGGAGGTGGCCGAGGAAAGCAGAATAGGAAGAAGAGAAAGTTTGTTCATCAATTAAAGGGTCAGTGGGCTGGATTTGGTGTAGTTGTTTTTCAGCCAGTGAAGGAAGTGACCATATTTGGACTGTGGAGGAGCGATGGGTGGATCTGATGAACACATTAGCAACCTTACTGGAACTGGCCAGCAGAGAGAAGTAGGACCATTTTCTCATAGACTTCTATACAACCAGAGAGTAGTCGCCCCCTGGTGGCCAGCAGAGAGAAGTAGGACCATTTTCTCATAGACTTCTATACAACCAGTGAGGAGTCGCCCCCTGGTGGCCAGCAGAGAGAAGTAGGACCATTTTCTCATAGACTTCTATACAACCAGAGAGCTGTCACCCCCTGGTGGCCAGCAGAGAGAAGTAGGACCATTTTCTCATAGACTTCTATACAACCAGAGAGGAGTCGCCCCCTGCTGGCCAGCAGAGAGGATGACAGTTAGGCACTTCAGCTTCAGTTTCACTATTCAGAACTGGAGATTGCTTCTGCGTATTACATTAACATTTGTTGAATGAGGAGAACAAAGACCATGTTTTATTGGCGGCGAGTAGCTCCGCCCCCGTATCTTCATCACCATATTTGGCGGAGGACGTCCCTCTCTGAAATGCCGACTCGGGCTTTGCTCGCCTGCGATGGTGCAGGAAAAAAAGGAAGAAGTTTTATTGTGATTAAAGCCACAGAATGAAGATTAATGAGCCTCCTGCTCTGCTGGCCTCAGGTATCTGCTCCATCTGCACTCGCTAATTGGAGTGATGTGACACCGTCAGGCCACAATTACCCACGATGCATCAGAATGTGGTGGAATAACCACAGAAATGTCTGCGCTTCGCTGCACATCAAAGTTGTCAGTCGTGAGTAATTATCCTTAACAGGTTGTAATGTCGTGTGAATCCCAGGACGCCGACACAGGAAACAGGAAGCACCACTCACGGGGACGGCCATGACGGTGAGCCTCGTTCCAACGCAGCGTGGTGATGTTTCACATGTTTACACATGTTTACAAACGTAAATACAAAAATACTATAGAAACATTTACATTTAGCCTCATTATTACATGAAAGGGTAGACAAAAGAGGTATGAAAATTCTCTACGACTACTATTACTACTACTACTACTTCTGCTACTACTACTTCTTCTACTATTGCTACTACTACTACTTCTACTACGATTACTACTATTTCTATTACTTCTACTACTATTACTACTACTACTACTTCTGCTACTACTACTACTTCTACTACTACTATTGCTACTACTACTTCTACTACTATTGCTGCTACTACTACTACTACTTCTACTACGATTACTACTATTTACTACTACTATTTCTGCTACTACTGCTACTGCTACTTCTACTACTATTACTACTACTACTTCTGCTACTTCTGCTTTTTCTAGTACTACTACTTCTACTACTACTGCTATTTCTACTATAACGTCTACTTCTCCTACTACTTCTACTATTACTAGTAGTACTATTACTGATACTCTATGTCTTCTACTACTACTTCTACTGCTCCTTCTACTATTACTACTAGTACTATTACTGATACTACTACTTCTATTACTACTTCTACTACAGCTACTCATAGCGAAGTCTAGTCTCAGAATCTGTTCTGACGACGACATCACAGTATTTAAATATACTGGTTTGTGTACTTGGACACAGATTGTAAATGTATTTGTTTCACGTGTCGATCAGTCCGACTCTTTGAAAGTCTTCTTCGTCCGAAGCCCCGCCTCTTTGCTCTCCTTTAATATCGGACTAAACCAACATACTTGAGTTGAGTAACGTTCGTTAACTCAACAAGGAGGTCGGTCCTGGTTGATCCGGACGGATCCTTCTCACATCACCGAAGCGGATTCTCCATGTTTATGTTTCTGCGTTAAAAAGATGAGTGGAACGTCTCTTTCTGCCAGAAGAGCAGCTCGGCCTGCCGATGTCATTAAAACTACGTTTCCCATGACCCCACTTGAAGGTCGTATCCTGGCAGCAATTACCGACTGTGACTTTAGGAAGGAGGCTCTGCTGGTCGTTAGTGGCGACCGTCTCCTGGCTGAGACCCCCTAGGGAGACCCGGGTCTCTGTGAGGGTCTAGAGTGGAACATCCAATCCTTCAAGTCCTGGTCTGCCTGTGAGGACTCAGCTATAGGACGCAGCGGAGGGGGGTCTGGAGTCCTCATGCAGATGTCAAAACCAGGGTCAACTTCCGATTCTGAGAAGTGAAGCCAAAACTGAAGCGCCAAATGATGCCTTGCTGGAACATCTTGGGGGTCGTTTCTACGACGTCTTCAATGTAATACGCAAAAGTATTTTTACGTTCTGGCTGTTCGTTAACACCACGACAATGTTTTGGGGGGCTGCGAACGAACACTTTTGAAATTGGGTTCCAGAGTGAAATCTTTTAAATACGCAACTCACCGTGTACACTAGCATAACCTGGTCCCCATGGAAACGGAGACATCACGGCAGAG
>NC_139932.1:17380909-17535909 GCF_963514095.1 Eutrigla gurnardus
GGTTTCTTTGTGTCACGACTGCTCACTTCTACTTCTACTATTACTACTACTTCTTCTACTTCTACTACTTCTTCTACTTCTACTACTTCTACTACTTCTTCTACTTCTACTACTTCTACTACTACTTCTTCTACTTCTACTATTACTATTACTTCTTCTACTTCTACTACTTCTACTACTTCTTCTACTACTTCTTCTACTTCTACTACTTCTTCTACTTCTACTACTACTTCTTCTACTTCTACTACTTCTTCTTCTACTTCTACTACTTCTTCTTTTACTTCTACTACTTCTTCTACTTCTTCTACTTCTACTACTTCTTCTACTTCTACTATTACTATTACTTCTTCTACTTCTACTTCTTCTACTACTTCTTTTTCTTCTACTACTTCTTCTACTTCTACTACTTCTTCTACTTCTACTACTTCTTCTTCTACTTCTACTACTTCTTATTTTACTTCTACTACTTCTTCTACTTCTTCTTCTACTTCTACTACTTCTTATTTTACTTCTACTACTTCTTCTACTTCTGCTTCTACTTCTGCTTCTACTTCTTCTACTTCTGCTTCTACTTCTTCTACTTCTTTTACTTCTACGACTTCTTCTACTTCTACTTCTTCTACTACTTCTTCTACTTCTACTTCTTCTACTTCTTCTTTTACTTCTACTACTTCTTCTACTTCTTCTACTTCTACTTCTACTTCTTCTACTTCTTCTTTTACTTCTACTACTTCTTCTACTTCTTCTACTTCTTTTACTCCCTCTTCTTCTACACTCCTCTCTGTCTGTCTGTCCGTGTGTTTGAGACCGATGCTGCCGTCTCTCCCCCACAGACGCCGCTCGGCCATTCTGTTTACCCAGAATGCATCTGGTGTCTTGTGTGTAAAAGTCTCTAGCGAGTCCAAACAGCTTCGGTGTTGTGGAAATATGAATTACTGTAAAGTTTGCATGATGACCTTTGAACCCCAGAGGACCCCCCCCCCCCCCATATGCTGGTTTCTGACAGTTGAATGAATCGGTGTCGGGGTGTTTCTAATGCCTCTCCCCCCCCCCCACCAGGTATACAAATGCTCTCCGTCCAGCCGGACACCAAGCCTAAAGGCTGTGCCGGCTGCAACCGGAAGATCAAGGACCGCTACCTGCTGAAGGCGCTGGATAAGTACTGGCACGAGGACTGCCTGAAGTGTGCCTGCTGCGACTGCCGGCTGGGCGAGGTGGGCTCCACGCTCTACACCAAAGCCAACCTCATCCTGTGCCGGAGAGACTACCTACGGTAAGCCCCGCCCCCAACCGCCGCCGCCGCTGCCACGGGTCACACACGTTCACAGTCTCAGCAAGGTCTGAAACACTGAGGATCCACTGAACTGATCCATTGTTTATTCAACAAACCTCAGGAGTCTCACGTTATTATATGACTTTTTATTTAAATTTAGCTTTGAATCTTAGAAATCTGGTTTTATTCACCAAGAAGAATTACGTTTTTTTCCTTTTTTTAAATGAAATAAATTCCACAGGTTTAAATGTGTAAAGTAGCAGCATCACAGGGGTCAAAGGTCACATCAGCAGCAATTTATATAATTCCTCAAGCAAATTCAATTTGGAGTTGTGACAACAAACTCCTACCTGGTGTCTAACTGGGACGTAACCATAGTAACCGGAGGAGTCCTTCCAACCAATCCCAGACCAGGACCAGAACCAAGCCCACAGGCCGGAACGGCAGCATTGTATTCATTCATTTATTTTATTAAGGGCCGACTGGATTACTTCAAAGAGTTTTCTGTGTTTCATCTGAAGTAATCCTGTTTGCTGGAATCTGTTTCTTCTCTGGAATCAGGGTTTGGTTTTTTTGGACGGAAGTCGAGGATCCGTTTCATTCGCACTCAAAAACCTCAAATATATAATTTCTACTTGTGATTATCAGGTTAAAGCAACACATAAGGATCAGCACACATTTACTCCATGTTTTTAATATTCCCTCGGCTTCATCTGTAAACTACCCCCCCCCCCCCCCTTTGCCGGTTATTAGGCCGACATGACCCGGGTTAATAGAATCCTTCAGGGGTCCGAGACCAGAATCCAGTAATAATCCTTCATCCTCTCACGTGGACCAACAAATGAGGAGGAGGAGGAGGAGGAGTGTGTGTGTGTGTGTGTGTGTGTGTGTGTGTGTGTGTGTGTGTGTGTGTGTGCAAACATAATTACAGGTATTATCTCTCTCTCTCTCTCTCTCTCTCTCTCTCTCCGCGGCGAGAACATTTTTATCACCAAATGATTCCTTTGAAACCAAAAGCTCCCGGTGATGATGATGCTGGTTACTGCGGTGACGCCGTGTTTACGCTGACATGTGAAGAGATAATGCTTTAAAAAAAAAAAAAAAAAAAAAAAAGCCACCGGAGGATTCAGACACGTTTATGTTAAAAATAAATAAATAAATAGAAACGCTGAGGAAATGAAGACTGCAGCACAAACGGCCTGCTGAGTGCTACACACACACACACACACACACACCGGCGCTGCCTTCAAGGCCGGTGAGAGAAAAAAAAAAGCTGTTGGGCATCAGTTAATGGAAAACTGTAAATTCCAGGCATCCATTTTAAAGACAGCAGCAGGAGAACACTTATTTATTTATCTATCTATTCATTCATTTTTTTTAATCCAACTTCAATTTTCCTCTACGCTGGTTTCTCCTCAGATTGTAAATGCAAGCAAACTCACAGAGGCGTCAACACGGCCGGATTTATTAACGTTTTTTGGAAAGCCGGCTATCAGCGAGAGATAACCGACATGTAGAGCACGCTGTAATAACTTACTTACCCCCCCCCCCCCCCCTACACATGTAAATGTAAATGAAAAACATATCTTTTTTTCTCATCTGGCGGCGTCGGGGGGCTTACGATGCATTGTGGGATTTTGCGTGACTGTGACATCAAGTCAAGCTTGTATCTGTTAAGGCGACGCGGCGTCTGAAGCTCATCGGTTCTTTTCAGAAATCTCATTTAGTTTATTTCTGTCTTTTTGTCCCACAAAGTAGCAGGAAGATCGTTTTCTGGACTCAGAATCTCTTAATTACCAATATTACTGACACTCCATAGTGTCTTTTATTTTGAAAAGACACTGCATTACCAATATTACTGATACTCCATAGTGTCTTTTATTTTGAAAAGACACTGCATTATCAATATTACTGATAATCCATAGTGTCTTTTATTTTGAAAAGACACTGCATTATCAATATCACTGATATTGCGTAATGTCTTTTATTTTGAAAAGACAGCTTGAACTCGTATCATGTGCGTTACTGTACGTTAGCCGTGATCACAGAAGTTTATTTGTTAAAATTACGCACGTAACTGAAGGAAACTGTATGTTTCCTTTGGAGAAGGAAGTTTATTTTGAAAAGACACCACACATGTAGCTAATGGGAACCAAACATTTCCTGAGAACACACATTTATTTTGAAAAGGCACTAAGCAGGTAACATGTACAAACAATACATTTCCCGATTCCAAAAGTTTATTTTGGAAATTAAAGTACGAAACTGTACGTTTCCTGTGAACAATGACTTTTATTTTGAAAAGACACTATGCATGTAACTAATGGTAACTGTTTATTCCATAGAAGCGTCTTTTGAACACATACTCAGCATGTAGAAGGTTTGTATCGTTACTGTCTTTGAGGTGATTCGGATAGATCCGTCGCCACGGCGATGGCCGCAGCAGCAGCATCATCACCCCGCCGCGCTCCTCAGAGACTCGCAGGAAGCCGGTGTAGTTTGTCATCGGTTCTCCTCGCCGACTCTCTACCGGCTGAAAGATTCAGGCCAGCTCCTCTTCCTCTTAATGACTCCCGCAGATGTTGGGCTGAAGGGCGCGAGGACCTCTGGTCAATGACATCAGAGCTCACTTCCTGTCCTCCACGCCGCGCTGCTGCAGCGCTTGTTCATGACTTTCACAGTCTGTACAAAGTAAATATCACGTTACTATAATACTTTTAATTTGGCCGTTAAGTGGCGTTTCGTGTACTTGTACATGACTTTCACCCAGGAGACCGCTGTCTGTGTCCTGAATGAAAAAAGTGAGCGTTGACTTTACGTTGTGTTACGCAAGCAACGTAACTTGATGTCACGTACGTAACGTAGCCCAAATAACTACGTAACAAACTTATTTCCTAAACCTAGCCAAGTCGTTTCCCGTAGTAAAAAGACAGAACTTAATAAATGCGATTTATTTGGGACACCTTGATTTTGGCGAGTTGTTTGTGTAGCTTGTAACAGTCTAAATGTTGGGGGTCTTGACGGAGACTGGTGAGGGTTTTGGTTCTGACGGGTTCTCGTAAAGGTCGGCCCTCCTGCCGTGTCGGTGAGCGCTTCCTCCGTCCTTCAGCGTCGACACGTTTGACTTTTTCTCGGGCGCCACGGCGACAGATTTAATGCAGTTTAAATCTAAAGTCCGATCCGTTCCCGACAACCGGCTTCAGCTCATCCACTTAGAATCATGTCAGAATCATATTAAATGGCACCCCTCCTCCCCCCCCCCCCCCCCCCCCCTCTTTAACGCAAAGGACACATTTTTTAGGGCCGACTAATAAAAAAGAAACCTTCAGGTTTTTTGAGCCACTTGAGCACTCGAGGAGAGAATGCGTCGCTTCATTCAGGACTCAGATTGAATCCCGCATTACAATAGGACTCTCTCTCTCTCTCTCTCTGTCACTCTCTCTCTCTCTCTCGTCATGTGACTCGAAGGCGGAGGGCGGGGCACTCGGGTCTGTCGGCGTCGCCACTTCACCTCCTCGTTCCTTCGCCTCTCTCGAGTCTCGGCCCTCTTTCATGCTGTTCATCAGGATCTCCATCACGTTGGACCATTACCTGATTCTCATTACGTATAAAAAAGGGGGGGGGGGGGTTGTTTGATGTCTTTTGTGGGTTTCTGGGGGGTACCCTCCTCCTCCCCGTGGTGGGTAACCCCCTGGAGGGTGCCCCGTGTGAGGCTGGACATACATGGAGGAGCGAGTGGCCTCAGCGCTACAAGGTGAACTTCTTCCCCGGCACGTGTTATTATTAATAACTGCCAGAGAAGGGGGGGGGGGGGGGTCAGCCACGGGCAAAGCAAGTAGGCCGCAGCTGGGAGTGTTGTAAAACAATAGCCCCGCCTCCCCCCGAGGAAAGGCACTGCTTAGAGCAAGAATAATGCATCGTGGGGGAGGAGGAGGGGGAGCAGCCACATTTTTTCGGGCCATGAAAAATGAAGATGTCACCACCTGCTTTTAAAGCATACCTCCACCAGTGAGCCGCAGGTATTACAATATGAATAGGTCGCGGCTGTAACTGCTTTCTCCCCGGCCGACCCTCCCTCCTCCCCCAACCCCCCCCCCCCCCCCCCCCCCCCCACTAACGCCGTTAAACTTCTGATGGCGGCGTCACAACGGCGTCTAAATGCCACTGCTTACATGTAAAGTATTTTTTTTTTTTTTTTTTTTGCTGCTCCCTGAAATTGCTTTACATCGCCGTTTTCCCAGAGTGCATCTGAATCTCACAAGTTCCTGTTTTCTGTTTTCGGCGTCCTCGACATGCGCAAACTCACCTCGCCGTCTCTCCGAGTGAAATTGCTTTTGGTCGGGGGGGTCAAGGGTCACGGAGCAGGCTGTTATGATTTGATCTGATCTGTGCTGAGGAATAGAATGGGGTGATTTAACCCCCCCTCCCCCCACAGCTTCTTATTTTCATGACTCAGCGTAAAATCGCTGCATGACTGTTTGTTTTGGGGATTTGAAGGAAGTGAGATGTTTTGTTGATTTCTTCCGGCCGACGCTTACAGATGATCTGGGGGATTTCACTTAAAGTCACAGTTTTAGGATGTTTAGGACATCTATTTATACAATTACCTTCTTATTAAACATGTATGTATTTATTTTTTGTAAATGTATCTACATGATGCCCCTTAACATTTCTGATGAATATACACTAATTTAATGATGCCGGCTCTTAAAATATCACAAGCAGCTTCTTCAAGTCACGATGGAAATCCGACATAGAAGAAGATAAATGTGAATAATGAATATGATAAATCTTTATCTTCATTCACGTTTGGGCAGTTAGGAATAATAAAAAGCCATATAACAGGTGTGGGAATATTTCTTATTGCTACTACGAGGACATTTTACTTCTGTCGCAATTCCTGTGGTCCATTTAGAGTCCACCAAACCAGAAAGCAGGGGATGCTTTGGGGGGCGGGGCTTACCTGCTGATTGACAGGTCACTACCGCGCTACCAATGCTAGTTAGCTACTAAGATGACTTTAACACTTAAAGTTGAACCTTGGATCACTTCCTTCACTGGTTGCAAAAACAAATATGGTGACGGCCTCGAGGACGACGTCACCATGACAACATCACCATGACGACGTCACCATGACGACGTCCATGTCTATGTTGTTAATGGGCCCCTCTTTCAGGGTTGCCATGGCGACTTCTTTCTGTCACAGCGGTTTAAGTTGGTGCCTTGTACAGGATCCCCCTAAAACACCAGATCATGTGTCCGGTGCACTGCGATCCATCCTCCCCCGTTCGCCCCCCCCCCCCCCCCCCCCTCCCAGGGGGGCCCCTGGCTGCTGGTGCACGGCCCTGCGTTTCATCAGCGGGGCTGATCTAATTCACTGTCCCAAACACATCAGCCGGTAATGAAAAATTCATCGAGTCAGTTACTTTGCAGCAATTGAACACATCCATCATCTCCTGATGCTGCTTTGTAATCTTGTAAATCCCCCCCCCCCCCCCCCCCGACAAGCCAGACCCCCTAATGAATATTGACTTGCATCGCGTTAAATCCACTCAAGCAAATCAAACATTTTCAGCATGTGAAACCTCGACCCCTGACCTTTGTCCACCGTTCCTTTCCGAGGTTCGTGTCGTAGCTCCGTCACCTGACTCTAACTTCCCATCCTCTCCTCCCAGATTCACCTCATGAACGTTGCGTATTTGTACATCAAAGGGCCAGGAGGATGCCGCTCGGCCTTATGGGTAAGGTGGGAACATGGAGGGGCCTCCTGGAAACACCAGTAACAGTGATCATGCCGTCCTCTCCGAAATTATGCTCTTCTTTGTCTTTTTAATTAAACTCAAGAGCAGTTTGGAGGCTGGTTGACCTCTGCTGGCCTCCTCTTTATGGGGGGGTTCCGCAGGTCATTTCCATGCATATATTAACCCCCCCCCCCCTCCCAGGCAACGATCTGCGAGGCTTTTACAGATTAAGGAGAGTTTTTTTTAATCTGCCGCTCGGTTCTTTGATGGAGAAGAAGCAAAAAGGTTTTCAGTTAAAACTATGTTTTTGTCCGTGAACCGGAGTTCAACTTCCTGTTAACTTCAGAGCCGTATTGTTGTGATGCGTTCAGGAAACCTGTTTCGCTGCAGATGGCAGAAAAGATTTGTTCATTTCAGATTTAAATTTTAAAGAAATAAATATGTAATAGATAGATAGAAACCGATAGAAATGTGCAATAACATTGAATATATATATTTATATATGAGATGGGATTAAAAAATCACGATAAATCGATCGTGGTGCGTTTCAGTTCTCGGGATAATCGTAAATATCACTTTTGAAGCCTCCATTTCGGCAACTTGTATATTTTTGCAACCAGTGGAAGGAAGTGACCATATTTGGACTGTGGAGGAGCGACGGGTGGATCTTGACAGCCTCGTTGCCTTGGAGACACACTCAGTGACGTATTTGGACCTTTTTCAGGCTAAAAATGAAAAAGAAAAGGCTGATGTGGTTTTAGTCGGAGGGTTGTTTGTTCGCTGCTTCACTACTCTGACCCCCCCCCCGCCTTCAACACACCGCTGGCTGCGGCGCTGCCACATATTTGGCTGCCACCTCTCTTCTGCAGGCATGTGAGAGAATGATAACAGCCCTGCTGCTCGACACAGTGATATGCAGCACCCCCCCCCCCCCCCCCCCCCCCCACAGGCTTTGGCATGGCTGTTGTTTTGTTTCAGTGTGTTTGGGGATCATCCACAGTGTTCTGCATGTATATCACTCTCTCATAGTCGGTCCAAATAAACCACAACACAACCCCCCCTCACCTGCCTGAGGGGGGGCGGAGCTATATCTATAGATACAGTTCTCTCTAGTCTGACCTGTGCATGTGTGTGATGTAGAGCTGAGACCCCACAGGGCTCTGGTCTGGGATCAGCTGAGGTTTCGGACCACAGACTTGTGTGTGCTATCTTTACCCACAATGCAGCGGGCCGCTGGATCACATACAGCGCCTCGTCGTCTGCGTGTGATGATGTCAGAGGTGGCGTCTGACACGGAGGTGTGTTTGTGTGTATGCGTGTGTGTGTGTGTGTGTGTGTGTGTGTGTGTGTGTGTGTGTGTGTGTGTGTGTGTGTGTTTGTGTGTATGCGTGTGTGTGTGTGTGTGTGGGCTTCAGCCAGGCCTTCTGTGCCGCCCCCTCGGTTAATGAGGACTTTATGGAGATGAAGTAGGGGGGGGGGGCTGCAGCTGTTAGAACCGTGAGTGTTGTGAGGAGGGGGGGGGGGGGGGGGGGGTGTTCGGGGGCAGCACGGTGGAAAACAGGATTTCAACATGCTGATTGGTCGGTGTCAGCCCCACTTACAGGCGTTATTTGGATGCTACAGGCAGAGCTGCTGAACCCCTGAGCGACTTCTCAATTAGTGGGCGGCCTAGCGGAACTGCCAGACACACTATTGTGCCCCCCCCCCCCCCCCCGCCCCCACCTCACCCTCCACCCCCCACACCAGCACCACCCAGACCTGATCCAGCCGCTGCCTACAAGACCAGATCTCCACAGCGATCACAGCCAGTCAACTTCCTCACGTTACCATAGAAACCTGTCATGGATTTGGATGTCGGAGCGCTGAAAGTAAAAACGTAATCTCGTAGCCGTCTCCCGTCTGCGAACCTGAATCCGACACGCTGTGAGCAAACGTGTAAATTACGAAAGGAATTAACAACTTCATTAAGTCACGATGTTAGCGCTAGCCGCCGCAGTTAACGTGTGAGGCGTCGTCTCGGGATGTTTGTCCACGCCGAGACTCTGGAAAGAGAAATCCTCACAAAGACTCATTACTGAGGAGATAATCTAGAATTGGTTTTGGAGGAATGAAAGAATCGATGCGTGGCCGAGGTCACGCCCGTCTCTGGTGTATCTGATGTGTCTCTGAGGCGGCGAGAGGCCAGAGGACGCGGCGAGGAGTCAGATCATCGGGAGCGCTACTTCCTGTCTACGGTGAAACGGCATCGCCGGGTCTCAGTTTTTACAGATTCGTTTTTTGGACAATTTTTCTTTCCAGTTTTCACATTTGAAGAAGACGAGGTTGTAATTACAGAACATCGTTTCTCACTTCGCATCCAAAAAGAAGAACTGAGGCTGAATCATCACATTGTTTATATATTAAATACTTTATTTTCTTCCACTGTTAGAGGGTTTTTGACAATATCTCCCTTTTATTTTTCTTGAGTTTATAATCTCAGAGAATATTCACAATCTATCCCTTAAATTTTAGATTATTTTTCCAAATCGTGAATTTACCACTTCCATCTCAGGGAATATACGATTTCTTGTTTTTTTAGAACTTTTTTTTCTCATAAATTCATCACTTTTATCTCAGAGAGTGAGAACGTTTTTCTTCCCCTGACTCAGTGATTTTATTATTTGTATTTTTTAACTTCCAGTGGCCCAAATCCTGATTCCTAATTAAACATTCTGCCGTCGTAGAATGTCTAAAAGTAAGAAAAACAAAGAAATAACGAGGTCACGAATCTCCTTGAACTTAACTAATATAACATCATTACACAGTGAATATGTTTCTACAGAATGTCGGTGCTGGAGTGAAAGTACATCCTCGACATTGAGTTTGCTCTCGTTATTATTGTCGCTATCAAAGACCCTGAAAGTTGGTAGAAAGCCCAGAAAAAATGTGGTACCTTTAGTTCAGATAATTATATTATTATCGTTGATTTGTCGTGTTGCTAACGAATATAAGCGTCACGTGTTGCATGTTAGCGTTTCTTCTTAAAGAGCCGGCGCGTTTGATTTGGCAACACCTTGTGGCGAGGCTGCAGATCGTGACCAACTGAAACTTCTCAAGCGTTTGAGATGTGGAAGTTAACGGCTCGTTGTAATTATTAAAAGTATATTTTATTTCCTCCACAGTCGCCTCGCAGTTCAACACCAAAAAGTGGTCTTTACGATAGTTTAGTCGCGCTTTCTCGCTCCCGAACACAAACTGTTAAAAGTTGCCTGACATCATGGCGACAGAACACTGCTCACACTTTAATGGTTTTTCCATATTTGGGTTTGGCCAGACCTGAAGGCTTTTTGTAGGCTCTCATTAATTTAATTGGCTGCACTTGGTCCATTCATTATGAAGATGTCTTTGTTCGACAGCTCGCCGGGTTTCCTTTCCACACAGCTTTTTCTCTAAACGATAAAGGGCCATTAAAAGCCGGGAAGTGTGGGTGTTCCTGTCGACGGCGGCCGGCTGTGATCCCGCCGTGTCCTCAGTCAGCAAGCAACCTCCTCTGATACTTCATCATTATCATAATCATATGAATATTTAGATTTTACACGTCTAAAGTTCAGCTGCTCTCGTCAGTATCGATGTATCAGCGACTAGTCTGTTTACTTTATACCGTCACCACGGCAACAGGACACATAAATATGGCCGCTGCTCCGACCACCATGCTAGGTCTGTAGTTACTTTGTTCGGATTCAGGGAGAAATATTTAAACACATGTTCCACTAAGTCCTCGGTTCCTGAACGCCACGTGCTTGCTAACTGTTTTGTGATTGGTCAGAATTTTGTGGGACGTTTACATTTCTGGAAACATCTTGGAGTTGTCACCCTGGTTATATTCTTGTTAAAATCCCCCCCGAAATTTGAAAGTGGATCACTCTCGACTGTGTGTAAACACAATGCTAGCTTCATGACGACCGCTAGCTAAACCCTGGACGATAACGAGAAACGTAAACATAATGCGTCAACTGTTGCGACTGTTATTTTTTTGTTGCGACAGTTCAGAACTCTGCTTTAGGTTATGATTTGCGACTATGCTAGTATTTTGTAACGTGATAACGGTAACGTTTTTTGCTCCTTTTCTGTCAAAGAAAGTTGGCAGAAAAACACAAACCAAACTGTTGAAAGTGAACCAGACGGATGGATTTTACTGTGATTCATGTTTTGTTTTTTTTTCAATTCTCAATTATGTATTCTATTTTATTTCCTGTCTCATAAAGGTTCAAATGTCATAAAATACAACACAAAGAACTGCGAGTAGCTGTGAACGTCGGGGGTTTTCGCAGTTGAATGAAATGGCACAGAGACGTTAAAAGCTCTGAAAGCAGCCTGTAATTGTTATGTTGTGCTTAGGAAAAGCTTGGCTGCCATTAACCTCCCAACACCACAATTCCACTTCACACGTCTGGCAATTACCTCGGCAATAACGCCGGCGCTGGGCAACGCGTGTGTTCTGAAGTTCCTGTAATTAAATTGGGCTTTTCACATGTAATCTGAAAATGCTGAGGGGTCAAAGTGGGCACCGGTAATCAGGAGCGATCGAGTCTGAAGGGGGGGTCGCACATGCTGGAGGGTCTTGTTTCCATCTAGTGCTTAATTGTCCCGATGAGAGGGGTCACGTTTCCTTAAGGGGAGGTCAAGAGTGGGGTGCCTTTGTTTTGCTTCCCCCCCAAAAAGCAGAGAAGGAATGTCACCTCGGTGGAATGAATGATGACAGCGATATCACGTAGCCGGCGTTGAAAGCCTGAACAACGCGGGCAGGAAGCTATTAACTGAAGCTCTTCGTCGTCGTTTTTAATTTACAAACGAGGCAACCGCACCGTTGATGAACACGGCCAACTGATCCCAAACAAGAGATCTTACGTGACCTTTACCTGAAACCTCACGCTGGAGAAATCTAATTAGTGACAAGTCGGCATAATGAAGTCATTAAAAGTCCCTTTCAAGTCGTCTTAAAGGGACAGTGCGTAGGATTAAGTGGACTCGAGTGCTGAATGCCCGTCTGCTCACGTGACCGTGGTTTTTACAACTACAGTGGCCTTCAGGACACGTAAAAACATGGAGGGCTTATTGGTTGGTTTTGTCCGTTCTGGGCTTCCGTAGAAACATGGCAAAAAAAATACCGTGGTCAAGAAACTCACAGTTTGTTATTATATGACTTAATTCTGTAAAGCACGTCACCAACACAGCCGTTAGCTAACCAAATAAGGTTCCATGTTGGTTCACTGGAAGGGGGCGGGACTTAGCCTCGTCATTAGTGCCACATTTTGAAAACTGACAAACACTACACTGGTTTTATTCTCTCTGTATTTTACAGACCCCCCCATGCAGGACTCAACACTGGTATTTCATTTCAGTTCAGTCGCCCGGACACATCGTCCTGTTGGACCGCCGCCTCCGGTCCAGATTAGCTCAATTAGCTGTGAAGAGCGATGAGTCGTGGGGGCCGTGCATGTTTGGTGCAGATAATTGCCGGGGCTGGTTGTTGCCACCGCCTGGCGCCCCGCTCGGGATGGCAGGTGGGTTGGCGTGCCTGAGTGCCTATCGAACTGCACATCTGGGCCCCGCGGGGCCTCCAAAATCTTTCATTACACCCTCTTCAATACGGACCCCAAACACAGCGCTGCCAGGAAAGCTTCTCTACCGGTGACTTTGTTTGGTGCTAGTTGTTTCTCTCAGGAGGTTTGGTTCATTTTGGAGACGGAGTTAAGGGTAAGATGTCTTTAAAAATAAAATAAAAGTGATGATAGCGTCTCCGGACCGCCACCTGTACTTTCTCTCTCACAGTTTCAGGTGTGTGGTGGACGATCGGTGTGTTTTTCGACTGTTTTTTGATGGGAGCTAATTAAGGTAGCGATCTGCAGCTGCTCCTCGGGCCGACGGTTCAGGGGTGGGGGGGGTCCTTCCTCTGTCTCGGTCTCTGAGAAGCAGGGCCATAATTCATCATTAGGATATCAGAGTCCAGGTGCAGATGAGAACTGATAGAGCCGGCAGCCAGGCGAGTCGGGGCACTCAAGGAGGAAAATCTTATCCCAGGGACAATTCCCAGGTCACGGCCGCCGTAATTGAAATAATTTTGGCCCCCAGAGTTGTTTAATCACTGACAATCACGCACGCCGGGCGGGCAAAACTGAGGAACGCCGTGAGTCTTGATTATATCTGCCACCCTCGACGGTCTCCCCTCCCCTCGCCGGTCTCTCTGCTGTCGAGATGAAACGTTAACGACCTTTTTTTTTACAGACGGACTCTTGTTTGCAGACAAACTTTCGCTTCTGTGATTAAAACAGCAGGCGGGAAGCCGGCGCCGCTCCAGCACCATCAAACGGACACAAAGCACGGCCGACGGTGTTGAGATGCGGCGAATCATTTGTCTGTTATTAACCCTGAGCCTTGATTATGCAGATTGCCATAGATTTTCCCTGGTTTGCCTGGAAGTGAGATCCAGGGGTTGTTTCTCGGCGTGGCAGGCGGACGAGCGAGCGGCCGCGCATTACTGAACTCGCCACATTCATCATGTTGACTGATGGCGCGGGGAGTCGGTCCCCGGGTCCCGGTGGTTAATGTAGTGGGTAATTAACTGTCATTTGCCTAGTAATAGGCCGATGATCAATGGTTTGTGAGGAAACAAATTCTAATCCGGCAGCTGATGAATGCACGCCGAGGCTGGAGCAATTGAAGTGGTGGGAGGGATGGAAGAGAGGGAGGGAGGGAGAGAGGGAGGGAGGGAGGGAGGGAGGAGAGCAAAGCCGCCACCGGAATTTCAAATGGCGACTGGAAGCACTGGAGCCCTTCACCCCCGCACACATAAAATGGATTAACCCTCCCAAAAGAAGTTGTCCTTGGAACCCGGTCAGCTGAGAGACGAGCCGACGGATCGTCTTCACCGAGGTTTGGGCAGCAGGAGGCGTTCAGGTGCCGCTCGTTCTAAAGGGTCACGAAAGCCACAAAAATCAGATCGTTGTGGGGTTTTTCAGTTTACGTTTTAAGAGGCGAATAAAATGTTTCACAGTTAAAACATTTCTCTCCGGAAACAAAGTCGATGCATTTTTTTCATCCAAATTCCGTTTTCTCATGCACATTTTTTAATTTGTGGACATTGCTGAAAAATTGCACCAAATTTTTGATGTTTGGCTGAGGTGGAAACAGTTTGTGTATCGATTAAAACAAAATGCAAAGAAGAAAAACTGAAGGGACAAAAAAAAAGAAAATAGCAGCAGATTAAAGCCGTATCGCTCCTAACCTTCCTCACATTAATACAAGAAACAAACCGATTCAACATTGTTTTCCTCTTTCATTCAGGCAACGCTATCATTGCTCTCTTCTTGACAAACCGACTCCTAATAATAATTCTTGAGACGGTTTTCCTCCAAATTTGGTGCAAATTTGCGATCCGGTTGTATCAAACAAGCGTTTCCCGTTGGAACTTGTGCAGAGCTGCAGATCTAAAACGCCTCGTACACAATCTGTGGCTCCGCGTATCTCTTCCAGGATAATGCATCTCCCTTCCTACACCCCCGGTAATTGGCCGGTCATTGTATTTTGGATTTAGCTCGACAAAGCCGAGGGAAAAAAAGCATCGGCATGACACCACACTGCATTCTTCCTAAAGGGGGGGGCTGCACACTCAGATCGGGGTTTGGGGTCCACTGGGCTAAAGCCTTGTGGAATAATTTAATTGGTCTGTTTTTCTCTCATCAAATAGGTACCACTGAGCCGTACAGGGCTGTAATGCACAGTGAACGCCTCTTTGACTGAACAAGGTGTCGGCCATCGAACGCCTCCCAGCCCCCTTTTCAAATTCAGATTTGAGCAAAAAGCATGAATTTTAATTCTGCGTTGCATCCTCGACCTCTTTAAGTATAAATAAAGATGGCGTCTCTCAGCCGCGGAGGCCGGGTGTTCGTCGGGCCGTCGACTCTACATCTGTTATTCTGTTTCCTCTCTCTCTCTCTCTTCTGTGAGTTCGGAGGCTTCTAGACACGACTCAGTGTGTCCATCACCAGCTGTGATATCATAACGCAGTCATGAACGCATCCCGGGTCTCTAAAAACCCCCAAATCCTCCAAATTTGTTGCTTAATTTGCCTCCTTTCCCCTTTGAGAGCCATTAGCGTCCGCGGCATCAAACTTCTATCAGCCTCCGTATTCTTTTATTTTCCTCCAACAGCAGAAATATCAATGAACCGTCACATTCAGTCGTTTCTTCTGGTTTCAGTCCTGAAAGGAAATATATGTGGTGGATGGATGGTGTCTTGCATACCTTGGATCAGATCGTGTTTTGGTCCGTGACATTTTGCTGCTGGTCCTTTAATTATTACATATTGTTTGTTTGTCTGTCCGTCTCTTTTGTGTGCCAGACGGGAGATTCACACCAATCACACGTTGAAATTGAATTTGTAAAAAACAAAACGTTTCCATTTATAACGCGGAGCTTCGAGAGCTCGCTGTCTGAGAACCAGCTGATTACAGGACGTCCGTCGTCACGGTGACGGTGTTTTGATCAAACAGTCATTAGCTCGCACTAAATCTATCATTCGTTCTTTTTAAGATCTATGACTTTGTAAGGACAGAAACAGGTGACATATGTATTTCATGGGAACCGAGTGTATCTACATTTGCTGAAGGGAAGAAAAGGCCTAATTCCTCTAATGAAGTCGGCACTAATCCGCCGCGCCGGCCCTCTTTGTTTCCTCCCACCTGCCGCGTTACGCCAGATATCCTTCATTGTCTCAAGGTGTGTTGACAGTGGCTCTTAATTCTGCAGATATTCATGAGGGCACAATCTATCTGCCTCCCTCGCCGCCGGGAAACATACTTTCTGAAGGTTAATAAACAACCCCGTGCATACCCGGAGCCCCGAGATCATTTATCAGATTGCGATCTCTTACAGACTCTGAGAGTGGCGTGCCGTTTTATCATTTTAACAACGACGGCTAAAAGTGCCTCAAGAAGGCTGCCTAATAGGTTATTTTGTTATATGATTTCGTTATCAGATTTTTTTCTCTCCCCCGTGTTAGTCTGGTCTAGTAACAGTCCTGAATCCCTAATGAAGACTCACATTAACGTCCCGGAGGCAGCGGAGAAATAATAGGGTCGTCCCCGGGCGGCAGCACGAGCCGGCTATTTCCATCGCACAAGCTGCTGCCCTGCTAGTCTGTACCGGGTTTACTGGAACCACCTATATGTGGGCCTGGATCAGAGAACGGATCCGTCTCAGCAGCTCTTGGTAGTTTGTGTTCGGTCTGCTTGACAGCTTCCAGAAAAGATTCAAATCTGAAATTAAAAAGAAACAAGGAAAAAATAAAAAGCCTGCCGTTGCCGGTGGATCCTGTTCTGCTGCACCGGTCTCCCAAGACCACCTCCCAGACTCACCGTCGTGCCTTCTTTGTGGTTCCCAGGTTGTTTGGCGTAACGGGGAACTGCGCGGCCTGCAGCAAGCTGATCCCGGCCTTCGAGATGGTCATGAGGGCCAAGGAGAACGTCTACCACCTGGACTGCTTCGCCTGCCAGCTCTGCAATCAGAGGTGAGTGATTGGACCGGTACTCCTCCCGGTCTAGGGGGGCCAGATTGTGTTGATTCATCACCCGGTGACCAAAGAGACCCATCCGGGGCCTTTTGAGGCGGGGACCGAGCACGGTGGTTATAATTCTGTATTACTGTTATACAGAGTGGGCCGGGCTCCAGGTGCAGTTAGGTATGCTTCCCACCAGTCCTCATTACTGGACTTTCTGCTGCATCCTGGAGACAGGAAGTGGTCAGAGGGTTCAACACAGCAAAAAAAAAAAACCTTCTTTCGTAAACTCGTACACGTGCCTGAAACTGAGTGAAGCTCTGTGCCGTCAGAAAGGTTGTTTAAGACGCTGTCAGAAGATCCCAGAAACGTACGGAAGCCTCGACGCCCCAAAGGTTTCCTCCACATACCTTAAACATTCCCGTGCTGGGAGTTCTGGGAACCTTTGCAGGAACTTTTTCCAAACCCGGAGAGCCTCAAAGGGTCCGCGTTCCTCTGACGGATCGCTGTCATGAACAAACAAATGAATGGTATCGGAGGTTTTTCTGAACAAGAAGCACCGTGGAACCGAGAAGCTCCGGGGAACGTCGGGAAGGTAGAACGCTGGCCGGCTTCCTGGGTTTCCTCCCAAACTTGGCTTTGTTGCCGTCACATAGACACACACACACATGCACACACACACACACACAGTGGACACATTGCGCATGCTGAAGGCGAAGGAACTGGTTACGCACAATTAGCACCGGGTTATTGTCTTGCCACTTCAGCCGGCTGCACCAGACAGCCTCGCCTAATGGAAGAAGTCAGCTAATCTTCATCAGCCGGGCCCAGCAGCCCCCCCCCCCCCCCCCACCACCACATTAAAACCCATTAAAGCGCGAGCAAATCTTTCTTTTTACATTAGGCCGGCTGATGAACTGTTGAATAAAATCGACATCGGTGTGTTTCACACGGTCCGCCGTGGCCTCGCCAGCGCCGTTTAGATGTCCATCACACTTCCACCGCGGCCCGGCAGAGATTTATGGCGTGGCGCCGGCTCTAATTGGAGCTGTTCCTCAGCTCTGACTTTTGTTTTCCACTTTGTTTCATTCTTTCGTTTGCTGTTTGGGGAGTACTGGTGCAGGTACTTTGGAATCAGGCTCCAGTTCACAGATTATTATTGTTACCGTGGTGACCCTTTTCTGAGGTTATGAATTTAAAATCTGTTGCCTGGAACAACAATTTTGAATTCAGAGCAGGTTTAAAATGGTCAGTTCACCCCAAGATCAAAAAATACTGTTTCTTCTTCTCCTGTATGTGATATTTATCAATCTAGATAGTTTTGGTGTTAATTAGCGACGGTCTGCCCGATGTCTCTCCAATATAATGGGACTACATGGTGAGCTAGCTAACTGATGCTAGTTGTGACAGCAGTATTGGGTTTGCTGAGCTTCTCGTTCGGTACAAAGAAA
Organism: Eutrigla gurnardus; assembly: GCF_963514095.1. Taxonomy (NCBI): domain Eukaryota; kingdom Metazoa; phylum Chordata; class Actinopteri; order Perciformes; family Triglidae; genus Eutrigla; species Eutrigla gurnardus. The sequence continues at coordinate 17,398,910 of NC_139932.1, forward strand.
ATGTAGCCCGGGATCCAAACTACGACCAGAACGTTGACGTCCGTTAACATCATCATTATTCCCTCAAGAACGTAGATCTGTATTCCATTTGCGAGGGAACTGTCCCTTTAACGCGTTCCCTCATCTTTGACCATCGCTAAATAAGTCCCGTCGGAGTGAGTTTCTCAACGCTTATATCCATATTAATAGAACGACCTTTAACAAACGTTCCCAGCCCTCAGATCCATCAGGAGATCTCACTTAAGATTTCCTGAATACTTTCTCAGCGTCTCGTTGCCTGGAAATGGCCTTCTGTTCTTTGTCTGGCATACCGATCTGCCGGCTTGTTCATCTACACCAGCTCTGTCCCCTCCAGTTTCCCGGCCTCAAACAAACATGAAAGCCCATCCCCCCCCCCCCCCCCCCCCCCACATGAGCCCTTCAGTAAAGCAATCTAATCCAACTCCAACAAATGGTCCAGAGATTTCTCTGCGGAACATCATCAGAAAATGTGAAATCTGATAAACAGAGCGGGGCGACCGCGAGGTCAGCAGGGGTCATGCCGCGTAATTACCCCGCCACTCCTGCCGGGGTCAGCAGCTCGTTTGAAGGTTTGACTTGTTACAATCAACCTCCCGCCGCTGCACGTAAACATACTTGCTCATGCATCTATCCGACGCCATCGGTTGCTTTGTGGGTACGCCGGCTCGGCTGTGTCCCACGGTGATTATTCTGATTCCATCTCTCCGGGGCTCTAATGGTCACCGCTATTAGGGGCCTTCAAGTTATCAGCCCGGTAAGTACAAGGGGGGGTGGAGACGTGTCACCGCTTCCTTCTTCTTTGTCATCGTTCGCCGTCAAATTGGCAGCAATCTCTGGCTCGCCACGAAAAGAGCTGAAACCTTCAGGAATAAGATGAATAGAAAAAAGGCCTCGCCGGTTATCTTCCTTGTGTATCTGCCCCCCTCCCCCGCAGACACCTGCTCCGTGCATGACTTTGAAAAGGTATCAAGCTGAGGCGAGTGAATAGCTCCTGTCCCGGGTCTATGAGCGAAAATATAGGATCCCACATCGGCTCTGATTGCTCATGTCTGCACCCAACGTGGCCTCACTCTGTTAAACTGGACATAAATCTACCGGCGTGACCTTCCCACCAGCCAGACCTGTTAGTTTTCCTACCTGAGCTGGGGGGAGCACCGACATGGTCTTGGTGGGGGTGCGGGTCCTGAGAAGAGGTGTTGGGGAATAAGGACAGAGATATGAGACTCCATCCAGCAAGCAGTTAGCCACAGATCAGCCCTGGGGGACAGCTAATCGATGGGGCTGTCGTCCAGCCTCATCATCCAGCCAGCGCTGGCCCAATTCCCCCTGATGAGCTGGAGGCCAGAGTCCAGGGAGGCTGGAGGACGGGGTTGGCGAGGGGGGGGGGGGGGGGGGGGGGGCGGTGCAAGGGAAGGTCAGCGCTGATAAGGGGAGGATGCTCCACGCCGGAGCTCCGCAGAGGAGAGACTGACACCAATTGGGTTTTTTCTTCTCCAGCGGCTCGGCTCAGCCACCGGTGCCTTGTATGTCACCAGCTAGGCTTGTTAGACAGCAGCCTAATAGCCAATAAGGGAACACAGTTGTCACTTTGTGTATGATTGGTGTTGAGAGCCGGGAGCCGTGTGCAGCCGGTCTACTGCAGGACTCCATCCCGCCACCTAATCCTGCACAAGTCCGTGTTAAAGAATGACACATTTTATACAAACAAATGTCAGTTTGTCTCTCGGCTGGTGGAGATGATAGAACAGCGTTTCTTATAACAAGTTCATGCATTTTACTGAAGACCCACGGCTGTGTTGCTATCAGAGACCAGACCAGTCACGTACACCTCGCTAGTTTAGTTTCTTCAGGCTGCATGATGGTTTGAAGCCTCAGTTCACAATCTTACGTATATTAATGTGTTTGGATTATGAACCACTGCAGTAATGAAATCAATCCATGTCATAATCATTTCAAATATAAGTACTTTAAGTAAAACGTTTCTCCGGTTCAGGGAAAGAGTCTCTATGATATTAAATTAATGAGTCACATCAATCGTTTTGAACAAGAGCATCTGACAGATGTTTTTTTGTTACATTTGTTGGTTTTTAGGAGACGATGGTTGAATAAAATATCGTAATAGTGAAGTATATCATGTTTATTTGGGGTAAATTCATTATTATACTAATAATGTTTAAATTAGATTAATAGAAAAAAATGCAATACTTGTGTCACAAATGATTTAAGTTAAGAATAAACATAAACAATATAATGAACATTTTAACTTTTAACGGCGGCCTCCTGGGTGAAAGTCGTGTGTTCGAGTGCCCACACAGGATTTACAACTCGCCGTTACAATCAAGCGTCGCGTCTCGGGAGCCGAGTGTCTCCAGACCTGTACGCGTCCCGACGGGGATCAGATCCGGTCCCACTGAGACCGTTTTCCTCTCGTTAACGCCGGACCTCCGAGGCAAATCGCCTCGTTTTGTTTCTTGTCCTCCTCCGACAAGACGGTCTCCGAAGACTCGTTAGTTACTTCACCTCCGTAGTGAAGGGGGGGACCAAGAACCCAGAAAGGGGACCGAGGAAGACCAGAACCACGATACGAATGCACAACTACGTAGATCCGAACCGCCGCGGCGTTAAGGGGGACCGCTAACGGTGGTTTTAGTTGTGTAATGTGTTATAGACGACGTAATGAAGGTAAAAACCTGAACCCGAGTCAATCAGAGCAGAATGATTAAATGCTTCCGAACTCAATCGACGGTTTGATGAGGAGGAATTGAACCATATGCTGCCGTCTCGGCCGTCACAAACCAGATCTCTACCTAATTGACAATTTCAGATCTTGGCTCGCATGGCGAAGGTGTTGGACGTTCCCATGGCAACTAAACTGCACCCTTGGTTACGCTCCCAGGCAAACTTTGTCGCAGTTTTGAACAGAAGAAAAACAGTTAAACGCTACAAAGCTACGTAGTTAAGTTCAGGCAACAAAACTACTTGTGTTTATTAAAAAACATCTGAGTTTGGATTAAATTACTACCAAAAAAAAGTACTTACTCAGGACACTAACATCGGTCTCCTGGGTTAAAGTCCTGTGTTTTCGGACCCAGACCGCCTCCCTACGTGGACTCGTTTGAAAACTAATTTGTGACACGTTGACTGGAAACGTGATCCACAGCAACGTAGGTTTTCAGTACGCCTCAAATCAACGAGCAACCCCGACGTTCCCAAACAAACGGATGAAAAATGGCCGCCCCATTTAAATAGAAATGTCCCGTTTTCTTCTCTGGTTTAGACGAAAGCGACTGCTCGTCCATCGTGTTTTTTAGGGCTGATTTAGCGTTTCGTCTCTTACGTACGTGGATTCAAACTGAGTTGGAACCTGCAGGAGGATCTGGGACGGTAGCCCTGAAACCAGCTGGAGGTCACATCCTGTCCGTGGAGGCGGACTAGAGGACTCGCATGCAACGTTCATGTCTGCAGCTTCACACACTTTTTATTTTTTTATTTAAATGTCAGCTCTTCCATAAACCATTCTCTCACTCTTCTGTTTGGCGGTCGAGGTTATTTAGTGCCAAACACCTCCGGTTGTGTTGAATCCTGCTAATTGGTCCCAATTGCAACGACTCATGCTCTGGATCTGGATCTGGATCTGGATCTGCCCTGCAGCCCTGAATAAATGCTTGCGATGCTCAAGAGCTACCTGAGCGGCCGTCCGCTGTGCAGCTCTACTCGGCGGGCTGAACATCGGAGGAAGTCAAACAGGAGGCGAGGCGAGCCCCCCCCAACCCCCCCCCCCCCCCGGTAAACACTGGCGCCGCTGCTCGCCGACCTTGTCCAACCTGCACATTGAGGGAGATAAGCAGCCCTCGGGACAATACAGGGAGAGTTACTGCCCTTAACGCGTTCAACATAATCTCCACTTGCTACTCTGCTGAAAGGTCAAGCACAACTACCCCCCCCCAACCCCCCAAACCACTCCCCCTGGCTGAAGCAGGACCGGGCCGCTGAGGTCGTTGGGGGTTTCTGTAAGAGCTGCAGGTGGAAAGGACCCCCCCCCCCCCCCATACACTTGTAATTCAGTTGACTGTTTCCAGGGCTGGTACAGGTGCTGGAAATCCTTGAAAACACTTGCATTCTAGTGTGGTGTTTTCAAGGTTTGGAAAGTGCTTGGATTTAGACTAAAGGTCTTGAAATGTGTGTTGTATGTGATGACATCTATGATAGAACAGAGAAAAGAAGATCTCCATATTTGAGGGACTGAAAACAGCATTTTCTGACATTTCTTTATGAAAAATGACTTTTGATGATGAACAGATGATGAAAATAGTTGGTGATTATATTTCTGTGGATCTGTTAGTGGAATTAGTTTTCCTTTCATTTGTGGTCCTTCTGTAAAAAGCTGTCTCCAAACATCATGTTGGTTGTTTAGAGGACAATAACATCTCATTTAATGTGATGAACAAGTGACATAATAAGTAGACTGAATACTGACCATTGGATTGGTACAAATATGGAGTTTACCACAGCTGGAAGGGGCTGGAAAAGCATGGAGATGCACCTTGAAGTGCTTGGAAAGTGCTTGAATGTGAGTTTGTAGGAGGTGGAGGAACCCAGATACGACTGCTGACGATGTGTCTCTCTTTGTGCTGCAGGTTTTGTGTGGGAGACAAGTTCTTCCTGAAGAACAACATGATTCTGTGCCAGACGGACTACGAGGAGGGTCTGATGAAGGAGGGCTACGCCCCCCAGGTCCGCTGACCCGCCGCCAGGGAGGAGGAGGGGGGGGAGACTGAAGGAGAGCTTGCAATCACACAACTAAAAAGCACTATTGCCCCCCCACCACCACCATGTACATAACCAAGCTTCCCCGGGAGGGGGAGGGGACTCTCTGCTGTACAGAATAGCCATAGAGACGGAAGGAAGGTCCCGGAAGCCGACGACAAACTAAGTGTGAAAAAAAAAAAAAAAAGTTTGGCCATTTCTTTGTTTGTGACGGACGCTGCTGCCTCGTTTCCAACCGGACGGCCGATCCCGGGTCGTTGGAAAGCAAAAAAATAAATACAAATAAATATATATATATTACCCCCCCTCCCCTCGAAAAAGCAGTCTCGTCTCATCGACGAGGACGGACGACTTCTACTTGAATCTCAAATCCACTGAGGTATTGTCAATCAATGTAATTTTTTGAAATAAAGACCTTTTTACTGTAAAATATCAGATTTGAAAAACGCGGTGAATGTAAGCGGAAGAGTGGCAAAAAAATAACGGCGATGACATCATTCGTTGCCATGTGTGTGTGTGTGTGTGTGTGTGTGTGTGTGTGTGTGTGTGTGAGGATGTTTATCTCGCAGTCTTGCGAGGTTCAGTCTGGTCCATATCGATTTTGCTGAAGATTTTCAAAAAAAACTTCCCGATCACAGCTGCGTTTGCGGCATAATCAGTGTTTTTTTTTTCTCTGAATGGACAGAAATTCAAACACAATCCTTGCATCCGTAGACCGGTATCCGAGACCACGATGTCACTGGAAGACCTTTTTAAAGACGAGATCGCTGCTAGCGCGAAGCTAGCACGAAGCTAGCGGGAAGCTAACGCGATTGGCTGCGTTGATTAAGTAAACAGTCAAAGTTTGCAGCTTTTTGAGGACATTAAAGGTGACAAACACATCCGTACTTGTCTTCTGGGTTCCTGCTAGAACATGTTTACATTATTTAATGTTAAAAAAATTCTGTCTCTTTAAGAGAAAAAAAGTCTGTTCTGATTGGCTTGTGAGGAAAAATATCACTTTGTGCACAAGCACTTAAAAACAAAGATTTTCACATTATTTCCCTGATAATTATCAGTATTTATATTTACAATTAATAAAAATGACTTTTAATGTGACGGAGCATTTTAGCGTCGGAGCATTTTAGCAGCTATTTTCCCGCTGCAGTTGGTAGCGACCCAAAAAGAGCTAAAAGTTGTGAGTCTTGGTTGAACAAACGATAACAACTTCAGACAAAATGTTTAGTTGCGTTTTTCTGCTCTCCTGCCCCCTAGTGGTAAAAACAAGCGATTACAGCAGCGTTATGGATCAGACTGGACGCCGGTAGACGAAGAGTTAACCTTTCGCGGGGTTTCTCTTCCGTCGGAGAGACTTTCAGAGTGTTTGTGCCGCGGGGTTTGAACTCCCGGCTTCTGTGTGTTTCTTTGTTTTGCTGGAGACGGTCTTTCTATTTATGGAACCTTTACTTTCACACTGGTCAAAGGGAAACGTAGCGGTCGTTAGGGGGGGGTCGGGGGGATGGTGGGGTTTTTCTACACTATTTATTTGATAAGCATCGCCTGTTGTCCACGATTTGGCATCGTTTAACATGCTGATACTTGAAATCCAATCGATGATCACCGTTCAGCTCTGGGCTTTTCAACACAGCTCTGGGTTCAGTTAACGGACCTCGGCGGCCGGCGGTCTCGGCCTCGCCGGTGAGCTCGGCCTCGTCCCGCTGCGGAGCCGCTACGCCTTCGTAGCGAACAGCATCTGAGCGCGTGCGATGGCGCTCGGCATCATTTCTTAGCTGGAAAAAACAATGTTCTTTCATTTGTAAATTGTGGGTTGTACATAAAAGAAATATTCTTTTTTTTTTTCCTTGCTTGCTATTGTACAATGATTTTCTTTTTATGTGTCATCCAGCATGAGATGTTTATTTTTAGGACAACGCTTTGTAAATACTGTAATTGTAATAATTTTAAGCACAAATGTAATACAGTTTTATTGTGTTACCAGTGAGTCGTGTCTCTTTTTTTGTTATCCTTCAATTCCAGTAGACGTCGAGCTCAGATTGATATCGAAAAAGTTCCAACGGTCGTACTTCTTTTTATTTTTTTGATTATATCCGTTTAGAAATCGTCTGTTTGCTGAAACAAAGGTTAAGTGCTTAGCTCAAGGGCACAAGACGCAAAGCAGCCGCCAGACAGAGCCAGCTCCCCGTCCATTACCCTAACCAGCAGAGCATGTTGCTGCCTATGAAATATGATTGATCTAAAGTGCAATCATTTCCTCAGTTTGTTGTCTCTGCTGCTGGTAAAACGTCCTCTCTCCGGGTTTTTGTCCCGGCGACGAGGGAACTCACAAAACCTCAGAAGAAGAAGAAGATTCTTTGGTTTGCAGGGTTTTAAATTTCTCATTCAAATGAGATTCATTTTTCAAATCCGCCCTTTGTTCGGCTCTAGAAACACAACGGGCTTTCATGCTGTCAGAGGATTTTTTTCTATTTTGGTACTTTGGTTGTCATGTGTCAAACACGGGAACAAGAGAAGGGAAAAAAAAATACGCTTCAATTACTCCTCGCCGTCAGCAGCCTCCAAGAAAGCGGCGGCAGCTATATCTCCTCACGGGCTGTTTCAGCTAATTACCCTGGATTTCAATTTAGAATCACCCGGAATGTCGAAGTAAAACATTTGGATTAAAGTTATTGCTCTAATTAGCGAGGTGCTACCAAGTGCCCTGTGAAGTTTGTTCGACACTGATGCTTACATCACATTACAGAGCATAATATCCAGGCCAATTAAGCTAATTGAATTTCCTTATCCGGAGACGCGGGAGAAGAGAGAGAAACTCTTTGATTAGGCTCAAGCTGTTGGAAGTTCTTTAGTAGATGAAAACACATGGAGATTACAGCCGAGTCAAATTAAAAGAAAGTGTGGCAAACCGTGGGGTTGAATTCCCACTAATGGCAGACATGTGTCATGTGTTATTATGGCTCAGCTGCTCTGGAGTCAGATGTTAACCCCCCCCCCCCCCCCTCCCCCACCCGGATCTGGCTGCTGATAACGTAGCATCGTTGTCACGGCGATGATGCAATGAACGCAGAATGAAGGTCTTTTGTTGGCCAATGGAGAAATGTACGAGCGTTTAGCCGAATAGAGCAGATGGTGTTGTGGAAGCAGAGGCCATAAAAAGAGAATGCATCACAAACAAAACCAACAAATAAAAGAGACTGTGTTGTACGTATTTGTTATCTAAGTGCCTTTGAATGAAACACAATATATATCTACAGCTCGGTAAAATGGTTTGGACAATCAAGGTTGAAGTTTGTTTGTATTCCCATTATTGTAACATAAGAAAATACACACAAAAATAACTATATTGGCTGCTCTGAAGTACTTGTGGATCTCTTCCAGACGGCAGCAGGGTGAACGGGGCCTCATTTGGGTTGGGTTTCGCCTTTTAGAACTTTTGCGCGGGCACCTCTTCTCACTAATTTACCAGTAGATGGGTACCAATCGATAGCAAGCTAATTCTGGTCTCCTTTCTGGTTTGATGAATTCAGTATTTCTATTTTCCAAGCTGCTGTACTCAAGTTTTGTGAGATTTTTGAAATGTACATCTGTATTTTTTCCCCACTTTTCCCCTCTGCGTGTCCCTTCTGGGCCTCCGTACTGCCGTATTTCAACAGATAGTTAAGTGAACCACATTGAACATTTCTTCTGTTTCTTACAGCTCACTAGAGAGAGATACTCATCTCTCTTCTTGCTCCCCGGCGTCCGTCTGAAAACCAGAGTAGTCCTTCACATAAACACCCGGCTCTACCGAAGGGACGGGTAGACCGCGAGACTGTTTTATTTAAGAGTCTTTATTAGGATACGAGCTGCTCACGGCTCACCGGGGCCTTCATGTGATCCGCTCCCTCCGACCGAAAGCAGGCTGAAAAAAAATCACATCAAAGAAGAAGAAACCCTGATAAAAACTCGAGAAACTCGGCCGCGAGCTGACGAAGCACGGAGCGAAACATTCCCGAACTCCTCGACATCGGGGGGTTCGCGGTCATTAGGAGCGTTTAGAAGAAGCATTAGCTGCCAGGCTGCGTATCGTTAGCGTCTTCATCCCCGCGTTGCAGCCGACCCCGGAGTTAGCGCTGGGTTGTGCGGTTTGCCAAACGGCTCCAGGGGCAAAAATAATGATCTTTACAGACATGCCAATGCTATCTGGACCAGATAACGTCGACTTTAATGACTCCTTATCCTTTGGCCCTTTCAAGGAGATGGGCTGCCCCGGCAAATATATATTCCCGTTGTTGGGTCATTAGTTCTTTATTGCAGGGATAATGGACTTCTGTATTTTTAGTCCGATCTGAGTGTACTTCCCAAACTGTGCAAAGATTAGTCAGTAGGAATGCGTATCTCGGGTCACCATCGGTGATTCACCATTCAGAGGCTGGTAGCCGAAACTAATGGTGACGTTTGCTCTATAAAAAAGGAGGCAAATGTCTTACGCTGTTGTCTGGATGATGACTGTTTTCATTTGAATAATCTCACCACTAATGATGTCGATGTGGCACCGTTCAGGACCAGTTTCAGGGCCTGATGCCAATCTGAAGGCCAGGCCAAAACCACATTGCGGTGCGAGGTGAACTCAATCCTCACACGATGTTCTTTACCTTCATAAGCAACACTTAGAGATAACAGCTGTGGTGTTGGCGATGCAGCTGCCGCTACACCTCCGTCATGGCTGTCAAAGCAGCTGTTCGGACGCTGACAGCTGATGGAGAGCAGCTGTCTTCTCCGACATCCCATAGTCAGAAGATGAGCCGCATTTAATATGGATATCTGTGGTCCCCCCCTTTAGAATGCGTCATTCCTAAAACCGTTGGATCCTTCCAACACTTGACAAGGTCCAAATGTGGATTCTTAACCAGTGAGATGAGGATATTCATGGTCCCCAGAGGTCCCTGATTCATGTTGTACTTCATGAACGATCGGGAATGTACAAGAATTAAGAGTATCTCAATCGTCATAAGTTATTAATGACGTTCCTGCTTTATTCATTTTGAATTTAAAGCCATTGAACGGTCCATGGAACTGAAATTGCACTTGTTTTACTTCAGTTGGATTCAGTATCTTCTTGTATGTAAGATGTGTGTTTTTCTTTTTCTGCTGTTTTTATCATACATTTCCCTGCATGTATCCAGTGTTGTGCTTGACTTCTGGTTTTTCCCTCCTTTTTTTCTGCGTCGTTAGTGTCGTCAGCCCTGCTCCGTTTCCACCAATCAGTTTCCGTCCCGCCCTCATGTCGGCCCACCTGTGTTTTGTTGCCTTGTTAGCTCCTTGTGTATTTAGTCCACGTCGTTCCTGGTCTCTCCAGCCTTTTCATGCCTCAATCCACCACCACGGTCCTCTTCACCTTTTGTTCCTTTTGTTATTTTTCTTTGCCTGAATCTGCCTCCTCACATTTTGTTCCCTGACTTCCCTGTTTTATTTCCTGACAACAACAGTAAAATCTGTATGTTGTTCCCTCTGCCGAACACGTACGTCCAGTCGGCTTTAATGGATGATTAACACGCCATCACCGCTTTCTGCAACGGATTCGTCTCATCATCAGGCTAATCTTTATCTGTTGCAGTGAAAGTGCATTTGATGCCGAGTCACGATCGGGCCGCTCTGATTATTGACGTTCCAGAAGCCAGAAGATGTCCACGTCCCTGAGACACGCAATTAACACTGCATCGATTGTGTAGTTTCATCGCAAACAAACGCTCCAGCGCTAAACTGACCCGGTCAAGTGAACCTCTGTTCGGGGGACGCGGTTGGCGGCGGCGATGGCGAGGAGGCCGCCCGCGATTAGCCAGCCAGCAGTCAGATGCAGCGTTCAGCTTCCCGGGTCTCCAAACTCTGTCTTTTGATGTGGGGGGGAACTGCTACCAGATGTCCATTTAGGTCTGAACCCAAAGACGATCCGCCTCCCACACACACAAACACGCCGCCGCCGCCGCTGACCAGCAGCCGCCCGCCATGTTGCTGTGAGAGTTTTAGTGACAAGAGTGCGGCCTCTAGCAGCGCTAAGAGAAATATTAATGCTCTTCTCAGATGGCGGCGTCGATGTCAACACCGCCGCCGTCTCAAACACCCCAGAAACTCGTTTTGTTTGTTCAGATGTGATTTGTGTTGAATCAAAAAAGAAGAAGCAGCCGAAGCCCGTCGTTGTGTTTACTGATCCGGCCGCAAATCAAACATCCAATCTGGTCACGCTGCTTCGGGGAGGGGGGGCGGGGGGTCGCCGGCTTCCCTCCCTTCTCCCAGTTAGTAACAGAGATCTGTGGGTTTCTGTTTGTTTGTTGCCCCCGGTTTCCAACCGCTGCCAGTGTCACGGCAATCAGGGGCTGGATGCGCCGGAGGGGAAGCGGTGCCACCCGCCCCTCCACCGGCGCCGGCGTGCCGACCCCGTGTGTTTACGACGCGCTGTTTCCATATGACCTAATCTCAAACAAATTGGAAAGATGATTGTCATCTGCAGGGGGGCAGGAGCTGCATTATTCTCAACAATAACCTTCAGAAAACCTTTCAGGAGGAAAAAAAGAGGGGGGGGGGGGGGGAGAAAAATCAAGAAGTGGATTATTCAAAAGGCAATTTTCTCTCAGTTTCCAACCCACCCGGCTCGTTCGGTGGAGGCGCGATGTGTGCGATGAAACGTCTTATTTTGTTGTGTGAAATGGCGGAGGAGACTCGAGGCATGCTCGCTCTCTCCCTCTCTCTCTGGAGGATGAGTGTAATCAAACGGGGCAGATGGGGATCTGAGGAGAACCGGGTATCAGCCATAAACAGAGGTGCAGGTTTAGAGAAGACAGAAAGCAAAAGGCCTCCTACACACTACTCACAAAGTTCCAGTTAAATGTTACAAAACAAGGAAGACAAACGGTAAAGAACGATGTATTTGATGCATAAAGGTAAATGTGAGGAGGACACTAACCACTATTGCTGCTTTGTACATCTTGTTAAGTCCCAGATACCAAACGTCTGGTTCAGCTGGAGGAACCCAGAATAAAGTATTGATCTGTGATTTAATATCAATAACCAGATGAACAGGATGCTGAAATAACTCCATCATGATGGTGATCAGTAAAAAGTGCTGAGTCATGCTTTGTTAGGTCTGTCTGCAAGACCACAAGATAACTACTGTTAAAACGCTGGTTTTCTGAATGGAGTCTGGTTGATGGGCGCTAGGCTACGCTAACATTGTAGCTGCTCCATCAACACTCCAAATAAGGACATCTAGACATAAATACAGCAGAGACCTTGTTGTTTGGACCACAGGGACGAACAACAACATATCATCAGCAAAATATGCATATGCAGTTTACATGAGGGGAACCTGGAGGGTCCGCAATGGTCTGCTGGACTCTAAATGGACCACAATGCACTAAATGAACATCATGCTGGATTGAAGAAGACTTGAAACTAGAGATTGAGATCATAAACTCATGTTTCCAACTTTTCAGAACCACAATAAAGATGGGGATTAAACCAGCGGTGATAATAGCTTTTGATACCTTTTTAGGTCCATAAATAATACCATATGTACTTATGTTGTGGGTTTTTGTACTTAATAAGGGATATGAATATTTCCTCCAGTTTATTTTTGGTCAGTGGATTATCAACACTGATGCAATAATGTGTAAGCAGGGTTTTAATGTTGTAGCTGCTAGAAGCTGTCAAATAAATGTAAAGTTAAAAAGATATACAATATTCCCCTCTGAAACATGTTGAAGAAGTATAAACTACCTCAACACCCTATGTGAGAGTGAAGCCCTGCAGCCGAGCGGTTCAGGGCGTCTATGTACTTTTGGCCGCTCGGTGCACCTTCTCACGAACAAACTGATGCAAACAATAAAAAGTGAGTGGAAAAGCTGTCGTGTCTTTATTCCGGCAGCAGCAGCAGCGACGACGTGTCCTGAATAGACGACGAGCCGGAGCTCTCCTCATAAACCCCGAGCAATTACAAAGCCCCGCAGCCTGCTTCTGCAGTAATAGGTTCCAGTGCACCACAAGGTCAGGATCCCTCCACCAATCAGAGCCGGCGTAACATCACACGGAAAGCCGTAACCCCCTCCATCATTAAGTCGACCTGCACGTCTCGCCCCGCCGACTGCCGGCTCGCAGCCTCCCGCTACTGAGCGGCGTTGTTAAGGAGGCCGTGGACCGAGGTGACGCTAAAAACAACAGTGAGCTCCACGAGCGAGGCGGCCTACAGCTGTAATTGCGCGGTGGAAGTGCACCGGGGGTTGCTTGATCAGGACTCTGGGCCTCCGTTCCTAATGGGTCCTCTGGAGACCCCGGGAGCCGGCGCTTCCATCCTGCCAATCCGGCACTGACACTGGAGGGGGGTGTGGGTGGATCTTGACTTGTGGGCCTTTCGCTGTAATTACTGTTCACCGTCCCGTCACAGAACCTGACACCCCTAATACCCGGCAAGCCCCGGCCTGAGAGGCCTGATCAGTCGCCGAAAAGTCTGTTGGATTGTGGGTCCGTCACAGAAATCTGCCCCGACGGCAGAAGGTGCACCATTGGCTTACACGTAGCGCCAATCGGATTCAAGTGTCGTTGTGGGAGTTCAGGTCCGAATTTGGTCCCACGGTGGGGGGGGGGGGGGGGGGGCGTGTGTCCTCATTACAGCATTTTCAGATTTCACCACGTCCCTCCTCTCTGAGTTTGTTTGTCAGGAAACATTCGTGCAGGCGAAGCCTTCAAAGACGTCTATGGGCCGCCTCCGCCGCCGACCCCGAGACACCACTAGCACGGTTTGCGAGGAGCGCGCCCACGTGCAGCACTCGAGGAGGAGGAGGAGGAGGAGGAGGAGGAGGAGGAGATGCTAGAGCGTTTGTGTTTTGTCTCTTAGATGGAGGCGACCAGTTGAGCAGCCGTCTCTAGAGAGACCGGGTCTAAGCCGTCGCCTAAGGCTCTCTCCTCTGGTGGGGGGGTCCTACAGAGGCACCGGGACTTACCTGGGGGGACAACCAAAAAAATTAAACTATATGAATTATGGATCTGTGGCACAAAGAGAAGCTGCTCAAACAGTCAGAAACACAGGAAGTCAACACTGCGATCAACATGTTTCAGAGAAGAAATAATAAATAATCCGACATTCAAATCAACGTAGCAGTCAGAGTGGTGGCCATTCTTATGTGTACCGTTGCCATAGCGACCGTTGTAGCGGGCCACTTCCACATCCTATCAGCTAACTAGCTACCTAGCTGCTTAGGTACTTAGATAGCTATATTACACACTCATTAAAACAAACCTTCGGTGATGTCCGGCCGTAACGAGCGTCTTCCTCTTCCTCAGCAGATGAAACCATGACTAACGACGTCTCTGAAAACTCAGTTTTCAGTTTAAAATCCGTTCGTCCCACCAGACGCCATCCACACCTCAAAGTACCCCAATCAAAGCAGGTCCTCCAAGGCCTCTTTATTGGGGCTGGCATTAAAAGGTAACCCCCCCCCCCCCTCTCCCTTTTCCCCTCCCTAAACTTAATCAAGCGATGGAGTGAGGAAACAAGGGCTAGTAGATAAAAGTGTTGGGAATGGTAATGATGCCAAGTAATGATTTCCCTGGAGGAAATCTGATCTATTGCCACGGGGAGAAGATGGAGAAGAAAGGCCTGGGGGGGGGGGGGGTGGAGGGAGGGAGAAGGGAGGGGGGGGGGGGCCACATCAGCATTTCATGCAGGAGCACCTCAGCCATAGGAGAGGGAGGAGAGACCAAATAATGGGGGAAGATTTTTAGCACCCTGTGGGTGGCTTCATCTCTCTCTCTCTCTCTCTCTCTCTCTCTCATGTAAACTGGCTGAATGCTCTGGGGGGGGGGGGGGGGGGGGGGGCAAGGTGAAATTAAACAGCTGAAAGCTATGATTTAACAATGTTCAAAGCTCAATAAGTGCAAGTAAACAATAAATTAGAGCGTCTGTCGGGCGAACAAGGGGCGAAATTTCTCTTTATTGATCGTCCAAAAAAATTAATCTTCTTCATCATCTTCTTCTTCATCATCTTCTTCGGCCTTAAAACGTTCTTTTTAACACCTTTGTTTTTATTTATTTTTTGTCTTATATTATTTAATTTGGACACATGTACGAATATGACCGAATAACAGAATAATCAGCTCATTTAGCATTTGTATGCGACACACCCACCCGGTGCATTATGGGTAGACGCAGTGAAAGGAGAGGGAGGTGTACGGGTTAAACAAACACGGGACTTTCATCCAGGAGACTGCTGTTAGTGTCAAACTCAAGTTTAAGTTACGTGAATCGCAATTCTTTGTTTACGAGAAATTTACGAAAAATGTACGATGTGTAATGTAAAGGGCCACATGGTGTTGAACCCTCAATTATCGCCAACTCTGAACCCTCATAGGTCTACGAGGCCTCGTTATGCTCCTTGATCTGGTTTCAGCAGCGGGAAAGTTAATTAAGTAACATTTTGGTCGCCTGAAAATTAAGTAGCTAGTTACCTAGCTAGTTACCGAACTAGTTACCGAGCTAGTTACCGAGCTAGTTACCTAGCAACTTGGCTACTTTGGCAATTAGATACTACTGTAGATCCCCAGCGTTTCTGGTCCCTGAACCTCAGCAGACCTCATCCAGCGACGTCTTGATCCACAAACGGCTTTTAAACAATAAAATGCACCTGCATCCCCAAAAACGGTATTTCAGAATCTCATTATGGACCACGGTGAAGCAGACCGGGTACGTCTCCGGGACCGGGTCGCTTCCTCCTCTCATCTGTGGGGGGTCAGGGGTCGAGGGTCGGGGGTCGGGGGGTCGGGTCACACCTTGAGGAGTTATTGTGACAGGAAGTGGCAGCTAATGTGTGCGTGACAACGTCGGTCCCTCACAAAGCAGACAGGTGATGAGCAACACGGACCACGAGCGGCAATTTATTTGGCCTCCAAATTAGTTTTTCCTCGCCGAGCTTCGGAGTGTGTGTGTGTGTGTGTGTGTGTGTGTGTGTGTGTGTGTAGTGGCTATTATCCTTGCTCTGTTCAATTATTGATCTGCGAGCGCCACGGGGGTGAAAACCTGAGCACACCACGTACAGGCCAAATAAATCTGTTAGCACTTTTTTTCTCCCTCGTCCTCGTTGCCGGTTTCAGGCTGGAAACTTCAGCAGCTCCTGCTTTCTCTCCCAAGTGCAGCAATCGGTGACATCTCGACGGTGATGAGCAATGTTGCCTCCGCAGATCCCCCAACCCGCCCCCGTCCTCACAATCTGATCCGTCAAAGGGCAACGCAACGCCCGACATCCTCACCAGGACCAGGTTGTGTCGACGCCTCCTCGTTATGATCGTCAGTTACATCACCGCAACACAGCAACCCGCCATGATGACATCATCCGTTACTTATGTGAAGTAGTCTTCCTTCAGGGGGAATAGGAGTTTCTGCATTCAAAGTTTCAGGTCTTCTGTGCAGGTTCAGTAGACCAGGTCCAGGTTTGGGATTCAAATGGCTGCAGGTAAAGTTTCCTCCACAGTTACCATCTCAGTTACGTTTCTCTTCTCTTCTGGTCGTAGCTTTAAACGCAGTGAATGTCGTAAATTGAAAACAAATGCGACAAAACGACTTCGTTAGGTTCAGGAAACAACAAAGTTAGATTTAGGAACTCCGACTAAAACAACCTTTTTAAATACTACTTGATTATTTTTAGGCAACAAAAGTACTTGCTTAGGTTTGTTGTGTAAAAATAAACTCTGTTGGGTAACCTATGTAATGTTCATTCTAATGTGGCGAGAGTTAATTATAATAGAATAAACTTAATTTCCAGAAAAAAAAACATTAAAAAAAAGATAGCCCATAATAACGGAAAACAAATAAACAACATAAGTTTGTAAAGAAAGGGAGTAGGATGAAGCATTATACATACTAATACAACATCTTGAATACATTAATTGCACTTTAATTCATTGAAAGCAACATGTTCAATGTTGACGTGAACAGCGGTCTCCTGGGTGAAAGTCTTATGTGACCCCCAGTTTAGTATCGATGTGGACTTTGTTACCCCTTTAACTACGTCACCTACGTCTTTAGAGACTCAGTGTTACAAACAAAATCCAACACTTGAGTTTTTATACAGCGGGTGCTTTGAATAGAGTCCGTATGTTGGAGGATGAACACAGCAACATATAGCAGCTTTAATTGTTTTAATCAACAAACAAAAAAAACCCCTCATTTATCTATTATTAACTTGGCTTCCCACAATGGAAACATTCATGTCTCGCCAAAACGGTTGCAGAATGGTTCAAAGTTAATTAGCCTCCCTCCAGGTTATTGATTTTTCTCCCGCAGAAACTCATTAACTGCAAACAGGCCGGCGTTGGGTTGCCGCGTTGCTTCATAACGCTGCACGGGACGCCGCCTCGCCGCCGTTTCAGGGATTTATTCAGACGAAAGGCGAGATTCTCTTACTTCATAGAGATCGGGAGGTTTCTGAGAGGACTTTTCTGTCCCCAAGAAAAACAATTAAGACCAAGCAGCACCCTTCCTGGATCTGGATCCATGTGGATTCTGGTGTGAAGCTGCTAACAAAGTAAGCTTCTTTAATTCAAGGTCAACTATTACGACTTCCATACAACCATCGAGGAGTCGCCCCCTGGTGGCCAGCAGAGAGAAGTAGGACCATTTTCTCATAGACTTCTATACAACCAGAGAGGAGTCGCCCCCTGGTGGCCAGCAGAGAGAAGTAGGACCATTTTCTCATAGACTTCTATACAACCAGAGAGGAGTCGCCCCCTGGTGGCCAGCAGAGAGAAGTAGGACCATTTTCTATTAGACTTCTATACAACCAGAGAGGAGTCGCCCCCTGGTGGCCAGCAGAGAGAAGTAGGACCATTTTCTCATAGACTTCTATACAACCAGAGAGGAGTCGCCCCCTGGTGGCCAGCAGAGAGAAGTAGGACCATTTTCTCATAGACTTCTATACAACCAGAGAGGAGTCGCCCCCTGGTGGCCAGCAGAGAGAAGTAGGACCATGTTCTCATAGACTTCTATACAACCAGAGAGGAGTCGCCCCCTGGTGCCCAGCAGAGAGAAGTAGGACCATTTTCTCATAGACTTCTTTACAACCAGAGAGGAGTCGCCCCCTGGTGGCTTATTTTGCACTACTGTTTTAATGCATACAATGGCAATGAGTTGATGGTATGGTGTATAACGACATGAATGTACTGAGTGAATGAGATGATAAGAATGTATTTATTGTCTATTTATTATGCTATTTTTTTTTTTATATTTAAATGTTTTGGTCCAGAATGTGAGTTTCATTGAATCTCGTTGTATTCCTGTGCAATGACAAATAAACCTAATCTAATCTGGCCAGCAGAGAGAATGCAGCTTTAAGGCTCTTCAGCTTTGGCTTCACTTTTCAGAACTGTAGTATACTACACTATACTCCAGTTTTACCTTCCCAGTACTTCTTAAAGAGAGAAGTATTTGGCATTTCAAGACATGTCACTATTTTATAATAACACCTGCAGAATCCAGGCCCTCGTCTCCATGTGGTCCAATCTGTGGCGGTTCAGGAACCAGGACCAGGGTCAGCAGATTGCTTATGCTGATCCCAGTGATTGGAGGTGCATTGCAGGTGATTACCATAAGCAATTTGAATCTTATTGATTTAACCTCCCACGTTGCTGTAATTGAACGCCGTGGCAACGCAGCATCCAGTCTCTCTCTCTTTCCCAGCTTTTATCTGCTTATTGTTTCAGTCCTGCTGCTGGTCTTCGGTCTCCACGCCGAACCCGTAGACGTCTCTGTCGGTCTGTCCTCGGGACCAAAGGGGGACCAGGGGGGACCGTTGGGGACCGCTGACGGCCGATCAATAGTCTGTCATGGTAACAATGGAAATGTTCAATTAACAACGAGCAGAGGATAATTTACGGCCTCGCCATCCTGTGTGTGTGTGTGTGTGTGTGTGTGTGTGCTGGGAAGGTGTTTTTTTTTTTTTTTTTTTTTTTTACTATTCATCAGAATCATTTTCTGATAATTCCACTCCTCAATAGGCGGCCGTTACTAATCACCAAACTTAACACAAAAGCCCAATTTTCTTTACTTAATTACAATTTTTTTTGCTGTTTTTAGATAACAGTGTGATTGCAAATTACAGAGCGGGAATTAACACAAAAAAATGGCAATTCTTTCATTAAAAATATTCCCAAATCTGTTTAATATCTTCTTCATTATGCGGAGCCATAATGGAGGACCAGATTCCACACTCAGATCAATTAATAAAAACGGAGAAAACTCCACCTGGGAGACTCGAGTGCATTCTCTCCACATTTTTCACGGCGCTCCGTCATCCCTCATGAGCGATCACGATTTCTTGTTTTAATATTTTAGTGTTCTAACTTAAGCGTCAGGATTCTCTGCAGGTAGCTCACTAGATCATCCTGACATTTCAAAGTACTGGAACCTTTGGAATAAAGTGTTTTTTATTAAATTCTATTAACATAATTTATGCTTGTCAGACCTCCAGTTTGGGTTCTGCGGAGAGACTCGACCCCGTCATATTTCATCCCGCCGGTCCTCTCGGATGGAAGAACGGCGTGTGACGCGGCGGCTGATGATTAGCGCCGGAGACAAACGGCCCGGCGCCTCGCTGTCATCACTCACTTCCTGCTTCGGCTCGCGGTGCGAAGCCGTGGGGAGCGTCTGGCGGAGGATTAATGCCGAGCTCTTAATTTAGCGATCGCTTTCCGACCAAGAACTCGTGTTCGCCAAGTCGGACATCGCTAGAAAAGAGCTCATCGTTACAGTCAATTACAAAAGCAACAAAACGCTGCCGTTGATTGGTTTCAAGCTGCGGCAACTAACCAGCCAATCACATGCCTTGCCATGTGGTCACGTGATGAGATGCAGCAAGTAGCTTAGCTCGACAAAGCTAACGTCCGGCTACATTGATCGTAAAAACAGATAGAAAAGCATTTCTGTTAAATGTTATGATGTGAAATTGAAACATAGATTAAAAATATGCTCTATAAATATCAATATACGAATCTGTCAACAATTGTGTTGCCTGAACTTAACCAAGTAGTTTTGTTGCCTGAACTTAACCAAGTAGTTTTGTTGCCTGAACTTAACCAAGTAGTTTTGTTGCCTGAACTTAACCAAGTAGTTTTGTTGCCTGAACCTCACCAACCATCAAATTAAATCTAATTATAAGTCACTGAGGGATCTCAGTCCTTCCTGAATTCAAACCAGGGTCTTTTTTTTATTTTGTTGCTTGTTTTAGATTTAGTTTCGTTGCCTTGTTGCTTGAAGGTGCTCTACAACTAAAATGCCTTGCCTTTTGAAGTGTTGGCTGTGTGGGTTTTTCTCCCCTAATAAACATAATTCAGGGATATTCTGACACCTTTAGAAACACGTTGCTGTAATGTGAAACAGTTGCTGGAGTGTAATCGATGTGTGGCGTCCTGGGTGTGTCTGTGGTTGTTAGTTATAGACGGAGCTGTGAAATGCCTGACTCGTCTGAGGAATGAGAGACCCTGGAGGGGCCAAGGGTCCCCAACAAATGAGCTCCCATAAAACTCCCCTACTTATACGGGGGGCCGCGATGCAGAGCAGCCTTCATGGTGGTTTCCCCTCCACTATTTACAGCGCCCACCCATGGGTGTCAACGCTCCTCGCTGCCAGCCGGTCACCTTCACGTGGAGCGCCCAGCGTTCGTCATATCGGACCGCGACGCGTCCCGACGAGTCGGAGACGCTTCGCTCCGATCAGGTCTACATCGGACCACATTGGGCTTGGACCAGAGATCTTCAACAGGGGGTCCAGGACCCCAGAGTGTCCGCAGAGTTACTGCAGGGGGGCCCTGAAGTTATTTGACCCTAAACGTTTGTGTCCAAAAATCCACCTGAACATGAATACAACCTATATTAACGAATATAAATCTCCCTGTTTGTTTAATATTATGTTGACGTGATCAAATTGAATTAAAATATTAATCTGTCAACAATTATTATTTTAGCATTGTATCCATCCATCATTACAAAGCACTGTTATACATGAACTATAGGCTGCACTACACATTATTATTGTTTAATAAGGAACATTATATGATATGTAATAGGGGGTCCCTCCACTGGGTCTCTGAAGGCCTTGGGGGTCCCTCCACTGGGTCTCTGAAGGCCTTGGGGGTCCCTCCACCAGGTCTCTGAAGGCCTTGGGGGTCCTTGGCCTGAGAAAGACCCCCGGTCTAAACGGCTCTGCGTTTCCAGGAACACGTTTCTAAGTTTGAGCTCAGCTGGAAATGTAATGTTGCATTGTGGGATGTGGGAATGTTTATCAGCGGAGCAAATGGAGTTAATTGCTGGAGCTGAGGCGCTTTAATGAGCTGCACCTGGTCCCATAAAGGGGTTCCTTAATGGGGGAGAGCAACTCGGTTGACTTTTAAAATGTCTCCCTCTGGTGGACGAGCCCGTCTCTGCGGCCACAAACACAAGCTGCCTCTCACTCGGCTTCCTTCTTCTGCGTTGTGTTGTTTTATCAGCCGGCGCCACATTATTAAACATTATTCATTCTGACATAAGCTGCTGAGGTAATCAAAAATATGATTCATTTTATCTGCGTTTCAGTCGAGAAAAGGAAATGAATAACGAGCTAAAAGAGAGGGAAAAACATGGTAATATCATAAAAAAAAGAAATACAGATAAAAATAACAGATTTTTTTCCAGCCCGCTATAATTAAACCATGAAATCACGTGAAATAAATGATTTTCTCAGATGTGCTTCTTTGCAATAATAGTGTCATCGTGATTAGACAACATGTTTCCAGTTTTTCATTTTTACACAAATGAAATCTCTTTTTTCTTTTGTTTCCCGCCTCGCTGTGAAAGAGACGCCTGTC
The DNA here is from genome assembly GCF_963514095.1 of Eutrigla gurnardus. NCBI lineage: Eukaryota > Metazoa > Chordata > Actinopteri > Perciformes > Triglidae > Eutrigla > Eutrigla gurnardus. Next base: position 17,420,554 of record NC_139932.1, read on the forward strand.
CGTCATGTCGTCACCGCACTGCATGCTGGGAATTATTTATGAATTATCTGTCGCCTGCTAATTAGAGGAAGAGTTAGAGAAATGTATTAGAAATGGAAGTTGTGTTCATGGAAAAGCTGCTGCTGGATATTATTATTTTAGTTATGTGAAATAATAATAACGACCTGGATGGTTAAAGCCAGAGAGTGAAGAATTACTAATAAATTATTATTATTATTATTTTCTTGTGGAAATAAAACTTCCTTTTGTCTCTTTGTTCCTACTTAATTCCCCAGAAGTCACCGTTAGATAATGCCTCATTTGCATATTTAAACATAACTATTAGTCCACCTGGTGGTTTAACAATCCAGATGTTTAAATGCCGTTTTCTCTAAATGAGTTTTCTCTAAATGAGAAATCTTCCCTTCAGCAGCTTTTACATCCACCAGACGTTCCAGCTTCTTTATATTCTGGAGGGTTTTTTATCATTAATGGTCAGATTTATACAAATACATCACGCTGAGTTAGAATTTTCATGGCTGTATTTTATGATTCATGAAGAGATTTCATAAACTTGTAAAATGACACAAGAATGAACACAGAGAAGCTTGAACGGAGAAAAGAATTGTCTTAATGTAAGTAAATAACTGGGGAAGTTTGTTTTACTCTATTTTATTAAGTCCAACTGAAATAATTTCTGCTGAGGAATCAATATGTTCTCCTGTTTTTTGCTTTATGAAATGATTTTTGTTCAAATTGGAATTACCACAAGGAAAGAAATGTGATGATTCCGTCTCCTTCAGTGAATCACAGTAAAAAACTACAAATATATATATATATATTGAAATAGTTATGTATACATATATGTCTTTCCCTTTTATTTCTTCTTGTTATTTTATTGCCCATTTTATACCTTTATTTTTATGCACTTTCTTTCAACACATATCTACAAAGTCCAAACCCTGGAGATGTTTATACACTTCCTCTTTTAATAATTAAGTCATTTTTCCAGAAGGTAAACTTGTCCTTTTTATAGCTTTTTATTCTATTTAATTTAAATATTTGTATATCTCTTCAAGCTTCGAGAGTCTCACTGTGTTTTTTTATCGTACAACGATGATAAAACTCGAACCTCGGACGTTGAACTTTTACAACCGTTTTTAAAATCTTACTTTGTGGTCACATGTGCAGGGTGATCAACTTCATTAATCATTGTGGTCCGACATGAACGTTTCCAGAACAACGTGGGTGTGTCGTGTGTATGATTTTTTTGGCTGAGTCATCGTGAATGTTGAAAACCAGTCCAACGATCATCAGGCGAGGAATCCTGCGGTTGCGTAACCGATGGCAGCAGCTCTGACCTGAAATAACTCCCGATGATCCGGCCTCACATCTGGAACACGCTGCTGCTGCATTTACACCCTTTAAAAGTGAATATATGGACATCATTCGCTTCCTGAGGCCCGGGCCACATTTTGAAGTTAATGTATGAATATTGCATAAGACGCGCTGTTATGTTTTAAGCTTTTTTTTTAAACTGGGAGGATTTTTAACTTAACATTTTATATGAATGACCTTCTTCTGCCGACTGCCGCGTTTTAACACTTGTACTCTAAATAATTCATGGTTTTGCATTTGAGTTTGAGCACCTGTGTGCCATCACCTTGAGAAGTTATCACCCGGACACCAAAGCTGATAGAAAAGTTTATTTTAAAATAATAAAAAAACCTTTTCCATCCATCCGGGGAACGCACAGAGTAACTGCAGAGGATGTTTAATAATCGAGCTGCAGCCGAGTAAAAAAAACAGATGGTCTGCTGGTCTGCTGGTCCAGGATTCTCTCTAAAGGAGGAGGACCTTGCTCAGCACCCTGTAGGCCATGGAGACGGTGGCCCCGAGGCCCACCAGGAAGGACAGACCCCGGGAGGGTTGCGGCAGGGCGCCGACGTACGCCACCGTGTGGCAGATGCGAGTGGCGGCGAAGACGCGGTAGTGGAGCAGGGCGGTGTCGAGCGCCGGCCCGGTCAGAGCGTAGAGGAGGCCGATCACCACGAAGGGGACGATGTTCTCCAGGTCGTTCAGGTGACACCTGGAGAACCGAGAACACAACACATTACAGAACATCACAGTCCCATGGAACAACACTTTATTATTTTAAACGTGATTAAAGTCATAATCCAAGCAAAAAAAACACTTAAATATATTTGTGCATCAAATACAAACTACAGCTTCAGTAAGTTTGTCATGTTCATTAAAGCTGCTGCTAGCAACTTTCACGTCGTGTTGGTTTGGCGGCCCCTCTGGACAAAAGCAGTAGTGTCTCCAAACACCAGAGTCCCTTTGGAAAACCTCTCGTTTTGCAGAAGAATGGTCCGGGACAGTCTGGGCCTGCAGAGACCTGGTTCTGGTTCTCGTCGGGGGTTTGGCGGACCAACTCTGCTTGCGGGTCTAAGCTGAAGGAGTTTCTGCTGGAAATCGTCACGTCGGATGTTTTGTCGGAATCGGACCCGATCACAGGCTATTATTAGTCAGTATTATTTATCTTTTCCTGGTATTACGTGATGTCACGTAGCTACCCAGTGACCGATCATCTGACCTTCGAACTCGCTCCACGTCCGGATGACTTCTGAGCAGCTTCTTCTTCTCCTCTGCAGTCTTTGCTCGCGCATCTTCTTCATTCGCGAAAGCCTGGAAGGAACGAACAAAATGCCCAATGAGTGTTTACGGAAGCTTCTAGATTACGATGTTGCATTGAGAGAATGTGCAGAAAATGAATTAAGTGATTTTTCTTTTACAACTTGTTTGGCTCTGTTAGAATGTACGTGACGTTTCCGTCCATCTAGTGGTCGCCTGCTGTACAGACTGTAAGATTTAATCATGAAAAGGACCGTGAGCAGCCGGCGGGAGGCTCTGCGGTCGCCACCTACCCCCTTGGTGATGCGGTAGAAGGAAGTCAGGGGCGCCATCAGCAGCATCTTCAGGATGACCACAGCTGCGTAGGTGGTGAAGGCCCTGAACACCTCGTCGTCCATCAGCTTTGCTGCCTGAATCGCCTTCTCTGCCATCTCTGCCGCTTTACAGCCAAACAGCCACGAAGAAGAGATTTAGTTTCTGTTTCAGAGAAGATCAGAAACGACAAAAAGATGAAAATCTGCTTCCAAAAACAAGTGTAGTATTAATATTTCTCTTGAAAGGAGATCAAATGTACATTATTGTCTGTCAGATCCAAACTTCACGGGCTGTGTGAACAGATCAGGTGACCAGACAGCCCAGCTGCAGTCTTAGCTCAACACTCTCCACAAGCCAACATGGACTGATTATTAGAATAAATATGATAATGTCAGAATAATTCAGTTCAGCAGCTCGACTTACGTCCTGCGGTGACTCTGCAGAAGTGGAGCGAGGAAATAAAACCAGCTTTCACACTGACTCTTCACCCAGAGAGTCAGGAGGCGGGACAACTTCCACTTCCTGCATGTGGGACAGTTGCTGCGTTGCCATACTTGTGAGGACCGCGTGCATTCTTTACGGTTAAAAACAATCCCAGTGCTCAGCATGAATCAGCAGTTTTTCTTCAACGATAATGACTTGCGTTTGTATTTAAGCGACAAAGGGAACGTGTGCATGTTTTTATTGATCTTGTTAATGTGTGACTTTTAATCCGCCCTTCTGCACAAACAGATCCTTGTGTTTAAACAAACAGATGTCAGTCTGTACTGATGAACCACACGGAGGTCTCACTGAACCCAATCCTCCATGTTGACCCCCAAAAACCGGAGAAAGGTTTCCTTATGGAAATCTGTATGAGCAGAAAGTAATAAGCAGAAGAAATATTTATTCTGTGTAGAATTAACAGAATATTCTGCTTCAATCTGGATTATTACGGCTCCAAGAGAAGAAATCAGCCTTTGATTCAAGACGAGATTATGTTTCATTATTGTGGGTTGATAATGCATATAATTGTGATTATGTTTTTTTTATGATGATAAAAAAATATTTTTGTTTTAAATTGTGCCCAAACTTAATATGTAATAACTTCCTTTGGTATTCTGAATGTCTTAACAAAGTACAAATACTTTGTTGCTGTACAACTTGAATTTTCAGGTATCTGTACTTTTTGAGTATTTCATTTTTTACAACTTTATACTTTTAATTTTCAAACAAATATCTGTTGTTTAAACTCCTTTGTTGTTTAAACTCCATTTTTCAAAACAGGCCAGTTATTTTAGTTTTAATATCTTTGACGGGAATTTAAATATATTATTATGACACAATATTTATTAAGTTTTCGTGAGTAGTAGAAACATCCTTGTACTTTTGATGTGTTTTTTTAAATCGCGTGGCTGGTATTCTTCATGAAATAAATATATTTGAGCTAAATAAAATTCATTATTAAAAAAATGATATATTAACGTCAACATGGAGTCACTTCCTGTTTGCCTTTTCTTTTTTTGCTGGTTGACCGACACGACGGTTGACGATGACGGTGGAAGAGCTTTCGCTAATTTTGCTAACTGAGTTACGTCACAGCTGTAATGCGGGATTTTAAAACACTGTAACTTTAGAAAGAGATCCCCTTTCTGCGACTGGATTACTTAACCGGGACTAGAAGTGGATCCTAATTGATCACCTCCGGAGGAAGGAGGTAAGCTAACAGCAGCGATGCTAACATACGCTGACGTTGCAGTTAATGGCCGCTAACGCGTCAGCTGCGTAGACGTCAGAAGTTATGGTAATATTAATAACTTTACTGTAACGTTGTTAAACATAACATTTGAGCCACATTAGCGGAGCTAACGGTTATACTGCTGGTGATAACGTCTCTCTTTAGCTCTCTGACTGCTAGGCTAGTGGAGGCTAACTAGGCTAGCGGAGGCTAACTAGGCTAGCGAGGCTAACTAGGCTAGCGGAGAGCTAGCTAGCGGCGATAGCTTATGCTGCCTTCACGTGCTAGTCGAATTACGGGAACGTCACGTTCAAGTGCTTTGTTTTGGGATGAATCTGGAAAAAATATATGGCGGATGTAATATTCGCTGTTACCTGCGTTTTGGAGTGTTTGTTAACGTTTGACTTGGGTCTTGTTTGTCTGTATTTGGGTCTTGTTTGTCAGGCCTTGGGTCTTGGCGTGGTTGGTGTTTGTCTGGACTTGGGTTCTGACTCCGGTCTTGTTTGTCTGGACTTGGGGTCTGACTTGGGTCTTGTTTGTCTGGACTTGGGGTCTGACTTGGGTCTTGTTTGTCTGGACTTGGGGTCTGACTTGGGTCTTGTTTGTCTGGACTTGGGGTCTGACTTGGGTCTTGTTTGTCTGGACTTGGGTTCTGACTCCGGTCTTGTTTGTCTGGCTTTGGGTCTTGGCGTGGTTGGTGTTTGTCTGGACTTGGGACCTGAATAGGGTCATGTTTGTCTGTTTATTTATTTATTTTTAAATTTGATTTATTTTGTTTTATTAATTTTGTAACTTAAATAAAGTTTAATTTACATTAGACTTGCAGCTCCCACCACCTCCTTCTAACATTATTATATAATGACTTTATAAATGTATATATATGATGGGCCAACGTTGGTATCAGGAAATACATTTATACTATATCCCTCCACCACCACCACCACCACCACTACTGCTGCTGCTTTCACTGCAGCATCTCTCCTCTCATTCATCCTCCCATCAAAGCTCAGTGAGCTCTCCTCTCCAGACTGTGGCGTTCAAATTCAGCTGCGTAAAGTCCCGATTTGTGTCTCAAACACTGCTGTCATTTCCTTTTTTAATCAAACATGTGTCACGGCGGTGTGTTTTTTTTTTTACAGCCGGATGCTTGAAAGACTCCGTCTGAGCCGCCAGCTTTCCAGCGTGAGCGGCTTTGAAAAAGTGTAGCGACGCACCTGATAAAGAGACGGAGCTTGTTATCCCCCCGTTCACCAGTCCCCCTCTCCCTGTCACGTCCCAGTTCAGCCCAGTCGCTTTGCTGGGAGTGTGTGTGTGCACCAGTCTGGGAGTGTGTTAGGTGAGCAGCGATGTTGGTAATGTGTCTGTTTGGCCCACGGCGTGTTTTCACACATTTGACATGCTGATGCATGTTGGAGGCCTGATGCTAATGACGGGCGACGCGCTCACAGATCATGTTGGTTTTCTCGAGTCCTCGACGCGGCGAACGCTCCGTCTGCACAGGAAGTTGCCTCAGCTGCCTTTTTTCTTTCTCAGGCGTCTTGTCTAACGCACATCTGACACAACCGATTCAGTTTGAATCAATACAGCCGTCTGCTCGGGCTCGTACGTTCGGATAAACCACGACCCCAAGGTGTGTTTGAACGCTTCGGGTTTATTTTCACTTGTTTTGTGTGTGTCAGAATGAAGTTAACCTACACTCGAACGCTGTTCCTGAATGCATCCTGCATTGATGGAGGGATGAACTTTCACTGCAAGCCGAGGGAGAATATTTATTTAGAAAGTCACAATACATTAGTGTTAAGTGTAAACACATTAAGATGAAGGGGCTTAAAACATGCTCAGTAATATTTATATATTTATATATATATAAGGGTGGATTTACTCCTTTGTTATTATCGTCTGGAGCTGATCCCAGCTGACAAAAGCAATATTGCAACACAAAAAAGACTACCAGTGATGGGACGATATAGGATTTTATTGAGCAACAGGATAAAAACATTCACAATAATCGATCCTGGTGAATTTCCATGAACAGGATAATAAAAAAAATATCGTCCCATGCCTACAGGGTACACCCTGGACAGGACATTATCATTATTATTATAATTAATATCATCAACACAGTCAGGGATGGTTTTTCTGAGATGTTTAACTCTGGTTCTTAGGATTATTTAGAACAACAAAACTGCATTATAAATAACAGATGAATTATTATTGTTATTAATTAATTTCTAATTTATATTTGTTTTCCCTTGAAAATGTGTGTTGTTAATTCAAATAAACCACACAATTCCGACAGGACTCATCAAATGGCAAACCAATATAGAGGAATTAATAATATTAATTATGCATAATTGCATACACATTCCCACACATTGGTGTCTGACGGTGGCTGTCTGGATCCGTCAGGTGAAGACATTTCATTTCTCTGCAGGAACCAGTTTACTATTTGTAATGGATTCGGTTTTTCCTCCCTCGTTGTCAGGGAGCCACCAGTGATCAATACATTATGATCACGTATCATGTCAATGGCTGGCAACAAAATATGACTTTTTCCTCCCCCTGCTTCCCTCGCAGGTCCCCCCCCCCCCCCCCCAAATGAAATGGAAGCTAAGCACCTCAGATGGATCTTAAATATCAGCAGCCGGGGCGTCATCCCCTTTTGTTGCAGCAGATTCCCCGAGTAAAATAAATGTCCTGTGATTTCCCACAAGGAGTGGTAATGGCAACAAAAAAAAAAAAAAAAGCTGCATTGATTCCTCGCCAGCCCCTGCCAGTAATTGGGATGCTGGCTGCGATACGCTGCCATTGATTTCTCACGGTAGCCAGGTTATGCTGCTGGTGTAGGACAACAATGACTAAATAACAGCCCGGCCAATGATCTTAATGCCACAAGCCAAGCACAGCTATTGATTTCATTACAGAATGCCTCCGAGCTTCCAGGCCACATACATTTTTTTATTGATCAGCAGCAATGTCCACATTACTTTCAGCACTGTCACACGCGGCCAATCAATTGGCAGCAGAATGCTGAGTGCATGGAATTGCATAGGTACAGTGGGGGGGGGGGGTGAATTTGGCAGCACGTAATCAGGGTTTTGGAAGGTGACCCCGACTGACAGGGTTGATAAGTGTGAGCATTTTTTTTTTCACCGCAAACCTGTGGGATAAACCGCAGATATGGTGTGATTAACTTGTCCAATTGGGTTTCATTTGACCCTATTCACAGGGCCGGTGGCCCAAGGGCAGCAAGGAAATAAGAAATCAGACCAGCACCCAGGCAGCAGCAAAACCGCTCAGATAAGACCGTATTGATGATATAGGTGGAGGAGTAATTTGTTCGGCCTTAACCACAAAAATAGACGAATCATATCAACTGGATGGACGGACGGCGGAATAATAGCTGGAGCCAAAATAGCGGTAATTGGTTGGGGTTTTTTGTTGTTGTTGAACTGGAACATGATGAGACGGCATTTCATTGGCTCTGAGGGGAGAAAGGAGGGGGGGGGGGGTTATGATTTGAGATGTCGAGATGGACAAATTAGATCCTACTGGACTCCTTGTGAAATAGCAAGTACAGATAAGCCGCATGTTGGGAGAAGTTTAGCAGCTTTTTACATGCAAATACTTTTAGGTGCAAATACATATTTATTTTATAAAAATAAAATACAGCAAGGACTGTAAAACAACGCATACAAATAAAGCATGCCCTGCTTTCTGCTCTGTTTGATGTTGATGTTAATAGCGCTTGTTCTTTTCTTCTTTTTGTTTTGTTCTTTTTCGTTAATAGCTTGATTGAAGTAGTTTTTTGTCTGTTTAGTTTATTTTTATTTTCCTTTTGTTTATTATTTTCATCTTTTGTTATTGTTCGAAATTAATAAAGAAATAAACTAGAGATTGAGACCATAAACTCATGTTTACTGAGATAATAAATCATTCATTATTTGTCCTCATAGACTTCTTTACAATCGGAGAGGAGTCGCCCCTGGTGGCCAGCAGAGAGAATGCAGCTTGGGGCCCATCGTAACTACCTCATACCAATGGCCTCAACAGGTACAGTTAATATTTAATGTGATGAAATGTTTGTTTGTTATTGATTAGCCCACGTTATGAATAATTGCTGCACTGCTGTTGTGTTTATTTTGAACGTCAGCAGCATCATATTTCCCATTCCTCTAAAGATAATAACAAACAGTCCAGATAGATGGATTAAAATGAACTGACAGGTGAGATCAGGATACGTGACATTATGAGTGTCGTTAGTGAGCTAATCTGTTGAGTCTATGTGCAGACACGTCCCCCCCCCCCCCACATGTGCCTTGTCATCCGGTGACTTAGTGTAGTGGAATGGTTTTCCCCGGTGGGGGGTGGCCTGCCCCCGGTGCTCTGGGTGGCTGAGCCCCGGCTGCCTCGCAGACCTTCTCCCTTCCAAATGGCCCTTAATGAAGAAGCTCATTAAGGATCAGCGGTTGCTCTGCGCTCTTAATGAGGGCCACACAGCTGCTCATTAAGGCTCCGGGGCCTCCAGGCTTTTGTCTTTTTCACCCACCACTTCAGCATCCACCTTTCTCAGAGAGCTGCTCTGTGGAGGTGACCGAGCAGGTTCCCACATCTGGAAGCTTTCAGAGTCCCGAAACCCCCCTAGAGGCTGCCACGATCACTACGCTCTACATTCTAAGTGTCTGGTGGAAGGAGCGACGCTAACAGAATGCTGATTCTCAACGCGACTGCATTCAGAGAGAAGAGTGTTTAATGTAAAGACCTTCATCCTGGAACACAGCGACTCGTTCCACTCGTTCTGCAGCATATTTACTTTAACACACAGACGTCATCACTCCCTCTATCATTATGTTTTACTGCCTCCGCTCTACAGATAGTAGCTCACAAGAGTCCAGAGACCAGACCAGAACTATGTGGAGGGACCAGAGACTGTCTGTGGTCCCCCAGAGGTCTAGATAGTAGCTCACATGAGTCCAGAGACCAGACCAGACTATGTGGAGGAACCAGAGACTGTCTGTGGTTCCCCAGAGGTCTAGATAGTAGCTCACATGAGTCCAGAGACCAGACCAGACTATGTGGAGGGACCAGAGACTTTGGACTATATAGATGAAGTTATTATTTTTACTGAGCAGATTCTTAAAGTCATGTGTTTGGGTTGGAGATGAAGTGACCTGACGTGATCCTGTCTCCGTCTAACAGCAGCAGTAATCAATCCGTTATCAACGTGACCCAGTTTCCGTTACAAACAGAGATATTTGCGGCCGGCGTGCGTTCTCCTCTCCTCACCAGTGTTTGGCAACATGAAAAGCAATGCACTCTGGGTGATCAGGCCAGGCGAGATCCTTGCGAGGGGGGGGGGGGTTTTGGGGCGGGGCCGCACCTCATTAGGGCGCTATTTTAACAAAAGCTCTTTTCCCCTCTGTGCGTAGCTGGCGCCCGACATCCCATGCTTCCCCTCTCTCCGCCCTCACAAAGGGATATAAATCTCCTTTGAGCAGGATAATTACCGAGATAATTTTATCCATAATGATGCTTGTCAGTCAGTGAGAGCTGATGAAATTAAAGAGTTTCTTCTCTGTGAAATTTTCTCCCCCAGATTTATGTGTCAGGGGAAGAAAAAAAAACTAAGTCTGAGAAACTTTCCCCCCGTCTATAATAGGCCTCCGACTCCATAAATCCCCGCCGTGTGAACCATGCGTACATTCCTCACCTGGCCTCAAGCCGCGAGTCGAGTCGCGCTCGCATCAATTCACGGAAAACAAAAGGTTGCAGGCGAGCAAACGGTCAGCGCCATATTTACATTATTCACGGTGACAAAGCGGCGCTCGTTTGTGTGGCTTCTGTCATAAGAGAACATCATTCAACTTGACACTTAATTTGCTGTTCACACACACACACACACACACACACACACATGTAAATATGCAGACGTGTGTGTGTCGTGGGCAGATCTTGGGAATCCAGGACAAAACAGCACACTTGATCACGGTGTAACTGTCGGAGAGGAAGGCAGCCCTTCGCCGCGGAGAACCGGCACGCCTTGATCTCACATTCTTCCCAACTTGTCTTCCTGTTTTTTTATTTTAAAAAAAGGGCTACTTAAATTATTTCTGAGATGCTGTTTTGAGGCGTCGGTGGCAAAGGTAAAGGCCTCCTGTGGATAAGAGGAGATAAAAGGGGGAAAAGAAAAGACATCACTGCCTGAATGTTATAATATTTAGCATAAGCAGTGCCAAAACATTTCTTCAAGGAATACATGTCTTGCGTTTTCTTTTTAAAAAATTAACGTGGAGGAATTGGGACCCCGTTACCCCGTTGTATCGTGAACAAAGGCGACTGAACAATCGCTTATGTCAAAGTTTGACAATGACAGAATTAGAGCAGGTTTTTTTCCTCCCCCACAGGGAACCTGGCTCTCGCAACTCACTAAAGAAGTTTACTTTCGTTTGTCATTTGAAATTACTCTCATTTGCATTTTTTTTTTCCAGGAGAACGGAGGCCACATGAAAAACAACGGTGCCACCAAGCGGGGGCGCGAGGAGACGCCACGCGACTTTCTTGAACGGGGACACATCTGGAGTCGAGGCTTTCCTCCTCCTCCTCCTCCGCTTCGCTGACAGTGAGTCGCTAATCTCGCCATCGTCTGTCAGTTGAGTCAACACAGTCTCATGAAATGCAATATGGTGTTGCCCTGCATGAAACCACGGCGGTGGACGGTCATAGGATCCTTTTTCATGGTGGACGACGGTAGTGATGTAGAGACCGATGTTTTTTTTTTTTCCTGACCCTAACTGTACGTAGTTATTTTAGTTTTTTTTCTAAAACGAAGCGTTATTATTGTCTCGACCTTAGTTTTGTGTCGTAACGTCGTCCTGAATGACGAATGAAGAAAAGGTTTTCAGGAGTAATTCATGTCCATCTTCACCAATCAGTAGATTTCCAAAGTTATAGTTATAGCTCACAGTGTGGCTCAAAAACTGTAGACATGTTTGGGTTCCTTTCAAGCCGGAGAATCTGCAGATTGATTCCATTCCTGATGTTTTATGGTAAAAGGTACATTTAAGCACTCCCTGCATTCTTTCGTTTTCTAGTTAAAACCTTGGTTTTAGCTGAAAATGTGATTTTTATTTTATTGCATTAATAGATTTATTACAACCGAGAGAAATTCAAGCATCCAGTCGCAGTTTACAAACATGACAGACCAACAAATATCACATAATAATAATACTAATAATAAACAACAGAACTATTTAAAAGAAAATGTATTAAGTATTACGTTCATGCCGTCAGTAGTCATGTTTCCTAAGGAAAGCCGCTCTGATCCAGATTTCTGCTCCGTGACCTTTCAGGGGTCGTCCTGGTTCTCCAGCGGTGGCAGGAGAACCAGAACGTTCCTCATCCAACCTTCAAACGGGAACATTTAAAGGAGGAATCGATGCTCGGCTGGATGTTTGTCTGTGAAAAATGGAGCCGAGCGTTTCACATGAGGCCGAGCGAACGCCGACCTCCATACAGCCGGCAGATCAATGGACAGGACGAGGCCATCGGGGTATTGATTGATTAATCAAAGCTAATGTTCTTTTGATCAGCGCCGCCGCCCGATTAACAAAGTAAAGCAGCGGCTTTTATTTACTGGCTCCGGGTCCCTCGCCGCCGCCGCCAACGCCGCCGACTTCAAACGCTCCGTGACAATTCTGTCATAAAGTCTTCCTCTCTTGAACGTGCACCGCTTTCTTCTTCAGCTCAGCTCCTTTTCACTCATTTATTACATTTCACATTACAGCCCCACATACAGCTGCTGAAATATCTCTTCTTCTCATCTCTTTTGTTATTGCACGTGATTCACAGTCTGTTTCTGTTTATTTACGCTTTGCATTATGGGACCTCGACCTCTGCTCCGAGAAACGTAGAAGCGTGAACTAAACCTACACACTGTCCCTTTAATCCATCCTTGTTGGATTCATAAGTAGTTTTTTTATTTTCAAGTCCATAAATATGTTTTGTGAGGGAAAGAGTTGCTCTCTGGGAACCTTTTTTATTCACGTTTTTGAGATATGAGTTTTGAAAATTGTGTAATTTGTCATTTGTAGTTTTTGTCTCGTTTCGGTGTTTGTTTTCATAGTTTATTGTTTTGGTAGTTTGTCTAGTTTTAGTCATTGAACGGGTTCACTAAACCTACACACTGTCCCTTTAATTCTTCCTTGAAGTCTTGAAAGGAGACATAATGACTGTTGTTTGGTGTCCTGGACTATAAATGTCAAGCTAACACTTAAGTGTTGTTTCTCTGCAGGATCACGGAGGAACTCGCTGGAAGGGATGCATCGTGGGCCGTGGAAGAGCCCGTTTCATTTCTGAGCGGACTCACCAAATCTAAAATGTTTTCGTGCTAACACTGAGCTGCAGCCTTGGCGGGGAACTCTTCTAGTTCTCTATTAGAACCGGAGGAAATCTGACCCTCAATAATAGAAGCGACTGGTAAATATTCTACTTTGAAGCGAAACCACTTCATGTAAGAGTCCTTGTGGGACATGAAGCGTTTCTCCCAGAAGGCGGCGCTGCCGTGGTTTGTATCTCATCAAGGCCTCCCCATTGAATCCACTGCTAAACGGTCTGACGAGGTCCTGGATCCGCGTCAGACCCTCGAACAAGAACCTGCTTTATGTTTTAATGAGATGCAGCTCTTCCTTCTCGTTTAAAGACACACAAACTTGAGAAGTGCTGCTTATAATTTCTGAGGTGAACGCACCTCCATCTCCCCCCCGCCCTTGAGTTCCTCCAATGTCAGCGCTCACTTCAAACGCCTCAGAATGAGTTCTGAGGACTCCATTGAGATTTCCCATTGCAAACAATTATTCCGTCCGCGGCCGCTTTGACAGAGAGTTCTTTAGATTTCTATGACCGGGGAACGGCGAATCAAATATCTGTGTGTCTCGGCGGTGCCGCGTGCTTCACAGCCGTTATGCTATTGACCAAAAACCTTGAGCTGAATGTAGATTATTCTCCGCAGAGGGATCTAGGAACTGATTTAATTCACAACAGCTCGGGCGAGAGATTTGGAGAGCAGGTTTCGGGGGGAAGCGGAGTTCAGATGTAGGCGTCTTCAAGTTTTTTTGTGGAATTGTTGAAGTTCAACTGCTGTGTAACTTTTTAAACTCATTATTTCTGCTCCTCCCACCTTTGCCTCTCTCTCCCTGAAATCCTTCAACCTAGCCTCTGTACCTGGGATATCCACCTGGAGGGGGGGGGGTTCTTTCATGGTGTGCAGCTCCACCATCTAAAATAGATAAGAAAGCCTGTGTTGCCACAGGAAGGCGTTGTGAAGTCTCCCCAGCAGTGGCCCCAGCGAAGGGGCCCCCACGCCAGAACAAGGGCTGCTGTTGTTGAAAGGAGTTTCACAGCAACGCGGCAACCGCTTCACAGCAACGCGGCAACACCTCCCTCAGGTGAACCACCCACACAGACCAGACCATGCAGCCGTGTCCTGGGGGGGGGTGTGAGTAAACATGGCTGAATAAATAAATAAATGCATCAACTTCTCTTTATTCTGAATTTCAGATTATTGCTGCAGGACTCTCGGGTGTTTGAAACCAGAACCGAAGCCCACCTGAGACCCGCTGACGGCCGGTCAGGTGAGCACCAACAAACACACCTGAAGCTTGGTTGTATCACGTCGTTATGATCCGACGCATCACTGCTTTACTTTAAATCTCACTTTTAAACATCGCAGTTTCATAGCTTCCAGCCGATGCTCCCTTTTTTCTGCAGTTTTTTAAAAATGTGCTTGAGTTCAGTGAGGCATCGCAGCAAACATCATATCTGCTTTTTGGTTTTGCTGTTAGATCAAAATGTACGTTATCGTAAATGTTTTATAGCCGACTTAAATGAAGTGAAACCAGCCTGGAAGGTAAATCAATCTGGAAAGTTCTGCTGAGATGGAGAAAGGTTGGACTCCCAAACGCTGCCGTTTTCAGGCTTAAACACTCGTTATTAACAGCAAATCACTCATTTATTAATCGATAATTAAATATATTAATATATTTATGCCTTTCAGTTCAGTTTTTCACGTGTCAAGTTCTTATAGATATAGGAAATTGTTAATATGATTTAATGAAATGTAATATTTCTCAATTGCCAATTTGAATTAATTGCATGTCAGATTCTGTTTCATAAGCTATAAATTACATTATCAGAAATACATCGTAGCTGGGCTTAAAAAAAGAAGGACTTTACAACTAATTTTCTCATAGACTTCTACACAACCAGAGAGGAGTCGCCCCCTGGTGGCCATCAGGGAGAATGCAGGTTTAAGGCACTTCAGGTTTTGGCTTCACTTTTCAGAACCGGAGGCTTTTATGGGGTTTTTTGAAAAGGGTTTCCACATATAATTAAATATACATATGTTGTGAGGTATTATTTATATACCAGTCAAAAGGAAAAGCCAATCAATCAGTGTTAATTTAGTTAAAAGATTAATCATTCCAGCAATTGGGGATCAGCAGGCGTTCATCTTTTTTTTATTATTATTTTTTAAACCAAAATCAAAATAAATCTGTCCTGAATAAACCATAACCGTGGAGTCGGGCCTGGTGGACAGCAGATATCAGCTGCTGGTAAACTGTTATTTTTTATTTATTTTTTTCCCAGAACACATCTGTGTCTCGGAGGCTGCGCCGAAATCAATGCTGATCAACTTCCATAACGAAGCGGAGGCTGTGGAGAGACGGTGTGTTTGTGGGGAGAGACAGACAGACAGACGGAGAGAGAGACAGGTGAGCGGCCCGGACCAGGTTTGATCTTTCAAACATGTATTCCATCTCTTCTCTCACCACAAGGGAGCCTCCAACCAAGGTCAGCGCTCAAAGGCGGGGTGCACCATGGGAAATGAGGCTGAGCGAGCGGCGTGCCAGCCTCCCTGCTTTTGTGGGATCAGCGCGGCATCAGAAGGATCGGACTGACACTAGTGAAGTCTCCCGGTATCACCTATCACTACCTGTTTCTGCCGCGCAGGAAACCAAAGGCCTGCTCTAATTGTATCATTAATATCATTGCAGTCCGACAGCCAATTATCCTCTCTTTGAGTTTCACCTGCCCCAACCTTGAGTTGCTCCGCTCGCTATGTTTCAGCACAGGCTGGGGTTTTTTTTTTTTTTGTTCAAAGTGGTGTGGATACTGGAAACCAGCCTGAAGACGCCGCCGCCGCCGCCAAGTTCAACACAGCCGCCTTTAAAAATGGCTTCTAATGAGGAAACAATGCGCTCTCTGCTGACCTACATGAGCGCGCCGACTCTGTTTTCATTGGCAACCTTTTCTTGTTTTTTTAGATTCACATTACCTTCCTGAACTTTGTTTCATTTTTAAAGACACATGAAAACTATAGGAGTGGCGTCGGTGGAGAGCTCCGCCCGCTCCGTCTGCCATGACCACGGATAAGAACCGTGGTCGGACCGAGAGGCACGGCGAATAAAGCGGCTCGGTGAGTCACGACACTCAGACTCGGCTCGACGAGCCATATGAGCGATACTTTACAACAATTTATGTATTTTATCGACTGTCAATTTTTGTGAATTTTCAACATGCTATAGTATGTCTTTTTTATTTATTTATTTTTACCATGGCTCTTTGTGACTGTTTTGGACTCACTACACTCAGACTGGGCTTGACGAGCGATTTTTATAAACTTTTAGACATTTTTCAGATTTTTTTTAACTAACTTTTTCATGCTGTGCTATGACTTGTGATGAACCTTCTCCCATGCATTACCTTCTCCCATGCATTAGCTGTCCCTGTGGTTTTCTGTTGCAGGTGCTGAAAGGAAGGTCATCAGCTGCATGAGCGACACTTCAGATGGTTCATTTATTTCTTTCACATCGTAGTCTCATTCTGACTGGAGGAGATCCTTCATCCCACCAACATCACACAGTTTCTGTTTCTACAAACACATTGCATATATACATACATATATGTGTGTGTGTGTATATATATACATATATATGTGTGTATATATATCTATATATACACACATATATCTATATATACAAAGAGGAGTGTTCTGATTTAGCATCCCAGGCTGCGATGCGCACCAGGATTAAAACAATCACATATATTCATATATGTATGTATATATACACATACATATATGTACATATGTATATGTATAGATTGCACTGATTGACAGAATTGTCCTGTTGTGTTGGTTTACATATGATTTTGTTAATAAAGGAGAAATAAGTATCCAGCTTGCTTGGTGTCTGTTTTTTATAGCATGTCATATAGCATGAGTCTCCCTTTGCTTTACTTTGATGGGCATTTTGTCTCCAAAACAAGACGCAAACTACCAAAAGGAGAAAAAACTACAAATTACCAAACACATACTACGAACCAACTACCAAATCATGAAAAAACTACGAACAAACTACCATAACCGGACACAAACTACCGAAATGAGAAAAAACTACCAAAAACTACGACCAAACTACCGAAATGAGAAAAAAACTACGAACAAACTACCGTAACCGGAAACAAACTACCGAAATGAGGAAAAAACTACGAACAAACTACCGTAACCGGAAACAAACTACCGAAATGAGAAAAAAACTACGATCAAACTACCGTAACTGGAAACAAACTACCGAAATGAGAAAAAAACTACGATCAAACTACCGTAACTGGACACAAAATACCAAACCAGACTTAAACAACCAACAAACTATCGAAACCAGAAAAATGTTCTAAAACCCGACAAAAACTATGAACAACCTACCAAAACCACACATTTAATTAGAGGATTTTTTTTTAATATTTGGTGGTTTTTGTCTCGTTATTTCATGTTTTGGAGTTTTCATAGATTTTTGTCTTATTTTGGTAGTGTGTCTAGTTTTAGTAATTTGTTGGTAATTTGGGGGAAGGGGAAAGTCATATTATAGCATGTCAAAAATAATCAGTCGAATAAATTCATTAAAAAAATATAAAAAATTATTAAAGAGTCATAAAAACTGCTGGTATCGCTTGTCGCGCCAAGTCTGAGTGCAGTGAGTCCAAAACAGTCATAAAAAGCCATGGTCAAATTTTTCAGGAAAAAAAAAGTAATACTATAGCATGTCAAATTGACGAAAAGGGGCAGCCGACAAAATTCATGAAAAATGATTAAAAAGTCCTAAAAACCGCTGGTATCGCTTGTCGCGCCAAGTCTGAGTGTAGTGAGACCAAAACATT
This sequence comes from Eutrigla gurnardus, assembly GCF_963514095.1. Taxonomy (NCBI): domain Eukaryota; kingdom Metazoa; phylum Chordata; class Actinopteri; order Perciformes; family Triglidae; genus Eutrigla; species Eutrigla gurnardus. The sequence goes on from NC_139932.1 coordinate 17,438,411, forward strand.
ATATTTTAGCTGGACTTGAGAAATATCAGTAACATACACGGGCATCACTCCTCCAATAGCCGAGCTGCATTCCTGGATATTAATAAAAGCACATACGTAGCGTATCTTCTGCATGACAAATCAGGGCTGTGGTTGATAATGGACCCCCCCCCCCCCCCCCCCTCCTCCCTCCATCATAAACTGTGTGGCTCACACACTGTTGTTTTTCACACACTGTTGTTTTTCACACTGGCTTCAGGCTAAAGAAACACTGATGAATTAAACAACAGCAGAACAATCAATCTGAGCGAGCCGGTTTGTCAGGTGTGAGCGACCGGATCAGCTGCTGCTGCTGCCGGGGGTCTATCCGGACCAAAACCTGCACACAGACCGGCAACGCTGTCAGGCAACACACCGGGCAATTCACGTCAAAGACTCACTTCATGTTGTCCAACAAAATCACGTTGATCAACGACCTCAGGTTGCCCATCATCCCTCTTTATCTCCCAGGAGGAAACAAAAATAAATAATATTTTTGCAACATCAGAGATTTTATCGTAAATGGTTTCACCCGTTTGGGCCAATATAAATTACAAACAAAATCAAATTGTTCAACCACCTCAAGTTGTCCAACAAAATCATATTGTCCAACAAACACGACACTGAAGCAACAAAACTAGAAGAATAAGCAGGCGTTGTGCTGCCGGGACGTTTTACTGAGATAATACATCAAGAGAGAAGTAGAACCATTTTCTCATAGACTTCTATACAACCAGAGAGGAGTTGCCCCCTGGTGGGAGAATGACAGTTTAAGGCACTTCAGCTTTGGCTTCACTTTACAGAACCGGAGGATGCTGCCAGATGCCCAAAAGTAGTTTTTTCTTTTTATCTTCAATTTTTTTCCCCACCGTGTCCATTACAAGCCTCCGTAAAACAGACAAAGATATACTGCAAATGTCATAATCTATGTATAAATAGCAGGTTTGTTGTGAGAACAGAAGTTCTGGTGTTGACCTTGTCAAAGCGCCGGTTCCTGCCGTGGCCTCATTCCCAGCCCTTTCCTCCGGTGTCCTGAAACCAACTCTCTCCCACGAGTTTCCTGTCAAATCCCACGTTTTTCCCCCTCCCCAAAAGCTCACATCCCCCCCTTCCCCTCCGCAATTAATTCACTCATTTATCCTCTGTTCCCGTCAAGGTCAAGGCCTGTGATACCTTAATTAAAGAGGAAAAAGGAAGAAGAAAGTTTTCCGTCTTCAAATGAAGCCTCAACATTTGCGAGCTGTTCAATCAGATCTTTTTAAACTCACTTAACCCCTGATTAATCCCCAGCGCTCTCCAGCGGGCCGAGCCCCCCCCCCCCTGCTAATGGAATTAAGAGAAAAAAAGGGGGGGCACCTCCATCATGGATTCAGGAGGCGTCGCTGGGACGCGGCGGCGGCGTGCCGGCGGCAGCAACCAGAGGGCTTCGTTGGATCCGCTGGAGCTCTGAAGCTCTCAGGATGTCAGCGAGTGCTGCCTTCTCAGAGTTTACCTCAACAAACCCTCCGCTCACATCTGGACGCTTTACAACGTAAAAGGCGCATATGCAATAACCAATTGCCAAAAAGTCGGTACTCACTCAGTGTTTATGGGGAATCTATATAGATGAAACATTTGGCCTCGTCATGAAAAGTCATCGTATAGCATGTCTAAAAAATTAACAATAAATTATGAGTATAGTATGTTGAAAAAAGTTCAGAATAAATTCTTAGTATAATGTCAAAAAGTAATGGTATAGCGTGTTGAAAAAAAAGTTGCGAAAATGAGAAAATTGACGACGTAAAAGGCACATACGTGCTCATATCTAAATTCGCATTTTTACATAATTAATAATTGCCAAAATGTCAGTATTCACCCCATTTCCTGGGAATCTATTCAGATGAAACATTTTCTATTGAAGCTAAGCCCCGCCCCTTCCTTTGACCCCCACGGGACCTTATTTGGGATAAAGTATGTGGGTGACACAGGAAGGGGCGGGACTTAGCCTTTTTTTTTTAGTAGTTTGGAAGAAAAAAGTCCGAATTAAAGAAAAATGCATTATAACAATATTATCTTGATTAAAAAAAAGTATAATAATGACATTTTCAGTCAATTTCAATATAACTGTTTATTAAGGCATTTGGTCCATTTTGTCAAATTAATGAATCTAAATATATGATTGTATGAAGGCTGAGAGAAAGTCTGGAATGAGAACTGTAAAAAAACGGAATTAAGAGGATTGATCCTTGAAGACTCACAAGATGTACATTTATTATGATGTCAGTAAATCCTGTCATTAGTACTAGCAGATCAGTGTACTACTACGGTACAGAGAGTAACAGAAGGCGTTCTTCTCCGTGTCACAGTTTGTCTGAGGTTCCGATTGGTCGAGAGAACAGGAAGTCCACAGCTTAGGCCATAGGCAGCTCGTGATAGGCCGCGTACTGTCCGGTCACGTGATGGTAGATCTGTACGACAAGAAACTACTTTTTAAAAACCCAAGAAGAAGAAGTCAGGAATGGAGAAGGTGTCACGCGTGTTAAGAGTCCTCACCTGCCGCTCGATGTCGGCCAATAGGCTGCTGGCTCCGAGGCGGAACAGCAGCGGAGAGAGCCAATCGTTGCCCAGCTCCTCTTTGATCAGAGTGAGCCAGACCAGAGACTCCTGGGCCGTCCGGATCCCCCCCGCCGGCTTGAAGCCCACCTGAGGAACAGGTACGCCTCCGTCAACAGCTTCATCTATACAGCTACGTGTTAAAGTCCTCTTAACAGTGACCTGTCAATCAGCAGGTAAGCCCCGCCCCCTAAAGCATCCCCTGCTTTCTGGTCTGGTGGACTCTAAATGGACCATAATGTACTAAATGAACATCATGCTGGATTGAAGAAGACTTGAAACTAGAGATTGAGACCATAAACTCATGTTTACAATGTTTACTGAGATAATACATCAAGAGAGAATTAGGACCATTTTCTCATAGACTTCTATACAACCAGAGAGGAGTCGCCCCCTGGTGGCCAGCAGAGAGAAGTAGGACCATTTTCTCATAGACTTCTATACAACCAGAGAGGAGTCGCCCCCTGGTGGCCAGCAGAGAGAAATAGGACCATTTTCTCATAGACTTCTATACAACCAGAGAGGAGTCGCCCCCTGGTGGCCAGCAGAGAGAAGTAGGACCATTTTCTCATAGACTTCTATACAACCAGAGAGGAGTCGCCCCCTGGTGGCCAGCAGAGAGAAGTAGGACCATTTTCTCATAGACTTCTATACAACCAGAGAGGAGTCGCCCCCTGGTGGCCAGCAGAGAGAAGTAGGACCATTTTCTCATAGACTTCTATACAACCAGAGAGGAGTCGCCCCCTGGTGGCCAGCAGAGAGAAGTAGGACCATTTTCTCATAGACTTCTATACAACCAGAGAGGAGTCGCCCCCTGGTGGCCAGCAGAGAGGATGACAGTTACTGTACCTTGTAACCCGTATACAGGTGGTAGTCACGGATGGCCCTCGCCATCACTATGGCGACGGGGTAAGTGGCGTTGACGGACTCCTTCCCCGTTGATGTCTTGATGAAATCCGAACCTGTTGAGTTTAAAAAAAAATGATTAAACACAATATTTTGGGAATGACGATGGAAGTAGCTGAGGAGTAGTGAGTTGGGGGACAATAACAATACAGCAAATTATTGCAATATTGTATCCATACACGCAGCGGGTATTTATCTTTAAATTATATAAGCTAAATTTTGAAAACACAAAGTAAACCTTTTGTAAACAACTGCACCTTCAGTCCACTAAAGAAACAAATTTCTATCGCATCACAGGCAGAACAGCTTTTTAAAGGGATGACTAAAGAAAAATCAAATACAAATTTTGAATTTAAAAACGTTAAATAAAAATGTAAATTAAAAATGTAATTAAAAATATAAAAATGAACAGTGAGAGGTCTCTCTTCTCTACCATGATAGTGAGCTAGACACGCCGGTGAATTTGTGATATTTATTTTTTTATAACCCGATAAAGGAAATTCTCCACCATATATATATGTGTGTATATATATATAAATAAATATATATATATTGCGAGTGTTTTGTATTGCGATCCATCATAAACTCCCTAATCAAGGCCTACAAAGGCGTTGCTGCACCGCTCAAGAAAACGCGAGTAAAGACGACGTTCAAATCATTCTAGAAAAAAGGAGATTCATTCGGTATTTTTAAGAAAATATAAAGATTAAACACGACAATTAACTTTGGTCTTTGTATTTACGTGACAACTGCTAAGACATGAAACTCGTTGTACATCTGCAGGTAAAACAGTAAAAGCAGCTTTCTGACCCACATGAACGCAGGCCCCTGAACGCAGCATCGGTCCGAGGTCGGACGTCCGCTCCGACAAGAACGTACGCCGCGGCGGCGGCGGCTAACGGAGGGCGTCATCAATAAAATCCCTCATTTTTCCTTCACATGATGTTTTATCAGCTTTCCTGATAAAAATAGAAGATGAAATGACACTCTCTAATAGATTACCCACAAACCACCTCCCTGCTGGATAATGACTGTTCATTACCGAACAGAACAAGATGAACACTTTCCAGTTCATTAAAGACATGTTCCATGGATTTCTCCCAGTCAGGTCTTTCTTTCAGCCCCCCCTCCTCTTCCTCAAACTGGCATAATCCTTAAGATTCGTTATGGGGAGTCTTAATTACCAGATAATGGATAACGGTTATTAAATGCGGGTGGCGGTAATGAAGCTCTATTCATTTGCGTGGGGGGGGGGGGGGGGGGGGACGGGCGAGAGCAAAATAGCCCCGCGTCGGAGATTAATAGGTGAAATTATCATTCAATTTCAGAGAATCTCATACGCAATTCATAGGAACAAGGGGAGATTAAGGAGCAACGCGGTGACAAAAGCAATGCATTTTAATAATGATCTCTATCGAAGCCCCTGACAATTTGGTTCTGTAATCGGCTTATTATGTGATGGCTAGTTAAGCATGTGTGTGTGTGTGTGTGTGTGTGTGTGTGTGTGTGTGTGTGTGTGTGTGTGAGAGAGTTTCACTTATCAGCCTCACGAGAGGAAAAGCGAAGCAGCAGCGCCACAAGCAGGAATCACAGCAGACCTTTTTTAAAACCGATGTCTGTTTCTAGAGCACCATCAAGCACTTTCCAAGCATTTCCAGGTGCATTTCCATGCTTTTCCAGCCCCTTCCAGCTGTGGTAAACTCCATATGTGTATCAATCCAATGGTCAGTATTCAGTCTACTTATTATGTCACTTGTTCATCACATTAAATGAGATGTTATTGTCCTCTAAACAACCAACATGATGTTTGGAGACAGCTTTTTACAGAAGGACCACAAATGAAAGGAAAACTAATTCCACTAACAGATCCACAGAAATATAATCACCAACTATTTTCATCATCTGTTCATCATCAAAAGTCATTTTTCATAAAGAAATGTCAGAAAATGCTGTTTTCAGTCCCTCAAATATGGAGATCTTCTTTTCTCTGTTCTATCATAGATGTCATCACATACAACACACATTTCAAGACCTTTGCAAACCTTCTTTCTGGTCTGTTGGACTCTAAATGGACTAAATGAACTGGACTGAAGGAGACTCACCGGCCATCATGGCCACCAGACTGGCCTTGTAGACGTTGGTGAAGGTCCCCAGCTCCCCGATAGCCAGGATGGTCTTCATGTGGGCGGAGCCACAAGCTTTCCGGAACTGACTGATCTCATCGTACATTTCTGGAGGAAAGGAAACAATTACTTAACTGACGTTACGTCGATCACAATGTGAACTACATCAGAAAACCTCGCCGTTACCTTCCCACTCTCCCGTGATGGCGAGCGTCCTGTTGATGACGATGTCGATCTCCGAGGCGCCGTCGGCCACCGCCAGGCGGACTTCCTGCAGGCGGGTCTCCAGCGGCGTCTGTCCTGCTGGGAAACCAGTGGCCACTGGGAGAACACAAGTCTTATACACTTTCCACTACACATTCCCACAGAGACCCAGTCCAGGTGAGACCCAGTCCAGGTGAGACCCGGTCCAGGTGAGACTCACCTGAGGCGACAGGAAGTTTGGATTTGGCAGCCTTCAGGGTTTGGACGGCATCGGCCACGCGGGACGGGTACACGCACACGGCCGCCGTGGTGACTCCTGACAACACAGGAAGCAGAGGCTGAGAAGACGGTCTGTGGCGCCCTCTGCTGGTCGCACGGCGCCACAGCTTTAACTTTATTACTCATAGATATGATGGGAAAACACTCAAATAAACCTGTATGTTTTTATGTCTTATGTACAGCTCAAACTATTTGCCATTTAATCGCCTTTTATTTGACTAACTGATTAATTACTTTGATAACTTTTAATAATTATAATTATTTTCCTCTCTTATATGATAGTAAAATTACTAACTGTGACTTCTGAACTGTTGGCAGGATAAAATGAGACATTTAAAGATAGATTTTGTTTCATTTAATAATTATCATTCTGAAAAATTTAACTGAAATGATAGTTTTTGGTTCCAAAGAGGATAAAAACAATTATTTCCGTGTGTTATGAACCCACCAGACCCCTCAGATCTTCAGGTCCTGGTCTGGTTCCCGGGGTCACCGGGGAACAAACTTCTCGTTACCAACTTTTAAATCTGCTTTTAAAACATTTCAGTTCACCGTGTTATTTATCTGTTCATTTGTATGTTTTTTGAGGACTTCCTGTCTGTATTTCTATTGCACTTAAATAGTAAGTTATCCTGCCTTTACTGTGTTCTGGTGTGTATCCGCTGTGTATGAAAGGTGCATTAAGCCTCCCCGCCGAATGCATCAGAATCTAGTAACGGTGCGTCTGCAGACCTTTGTCGTGCATGTCCATCGCCTGCAGCAGGTCGCCTCGGACCGGCTGGACGGCTTTCAGGCAGAGACGATGGACGTTGGACGGCGTGTCGTCTCCGGCCAGCGTCGTCAGGTCGATGCAGGTGACCGCCTTCAGCAGCCAGGCCGCCTGCAAGACGAACGCCAGGGAACGCAGAGCAAAGAGTTTGACTTCGTCTCCATCCATAGAAAAAGAGTTTCCAGAAAGCTGACCAGACATCAACCCTGGAACATGAATGGGATAATTCCTGCAGGTGAGTGGAGACTTCCTACCTGCCACTGTTTCTTGGGGATCTTCTGTGCTTGAATGTGCTGAGCTCTCTTCAGGACGGCGTGCGTGTTCACCCGGACCTTGGAAACCCACTCCAGGTCTGACGGGAAGCAACAATAATCCATGTTATTATTCTAAATATTATGTGCAGGTCACATCCAGAGTGTTAAAATTAATAGTTAAACAGTCTTCTTTGACAGAAAGGAAAGACGTGAAGGTCAGTGAGTGTTTAACTGGTCATGAGGTCGGATCACAAGTTCTCAATTACAGCGTCTGACTAGAGGCACGATGTTCACGTTACAGCAGAAACAATATAACACAGACATGTTGTATGAGAACTGTCGGTTTATGTTGATATGTCACATGTTAGTCAGAGAAGTACAAATACTTTGTTACTGTACTTTTACCATTTTACTCTACATGTTCAAACAAATACTTTCTACTTTCAAAACAGGCTTGTTACTTTAGTTTAAATGCATTATTTGTGTTTCTTATTAATATGACAGCCAGTAGAAATGTCCTTATATGAATACTTTAATCTAGAGTTCCTACACCTTCCCAAGGTCACATTCAAGCACTTTTCCAGGTGCATTTCCATGCTTTTCCAGCCCCTTCCAGCTGTGGTAAACTCCATATTTGTATCAATCCAATCCTCAGTATTCAGTATTTCAAACCTTGAAAACACCACACTAAAATTCAAGTGTTTTCAAGGAGTTCCAGCATCTGTACCAGCCCTGTTAATTATTAATAATACTACATTTTACAATACAGAACACCCCACATGTACATTTAAAATAATAAAAGCAGATTTACATACTTTCAGTACATTTCAGTAGTTTTACTCGAGTAAATACGTTGAATCAGTACTTCTACTTCAACCAGTCTTTTTGGTGTACTTCTACTAGAATGCGTGTACATCTACTACCCTCTGGTTAACGTGTCGGTGATCAGCAGGTCAGTTACCTCCAACTTTAACGTTACTCACTGAACTGTTAGCAGCTAAAGTTAGCTTAACTAGCTGCCGTTACCGCTAGCCGTTAGCGGCTAGCAGCTAGCCGTTAGCTCGTGCACTCACCGAGGTCCACTCCCGGGTTCCGGGCCGACATGACGTCAGATATTCACGATTTATTCACCGTCAGAGACTCGAATGAGCAGAAATGTGAAGCAGCGCTGGTCGGCGTGCTGTTGACGCTCCGCTTCCTGCCGTCAAACAGCAGCTGACGCTCACCGGAAGAGGAATCCCTCCGCAGTAAAACACGACTGCTCGAACTTCCGGTGAACATTAAAAAGACTTCCCGGAAAAGTTCAAGAAATACTAATATTGGGCGCCTTTCTAAGCACTAAAGGTCACCTTACACATAAAACAAGCAAAATCAAAATATAAGATCAAATTAAATGAAACAAAAAAAAAAACATATCTGTGAACTTCCAGTCCGCTTCTAAAAAAGGTTTTTATTCTTTAATTCGGTAAAGATTTAAACAACGGAACGTATTTATTCTACGAATGTAAAATTAAGATTTATATTATTTTCCAAAGTTTGACATTTTCTCTGAAGTGACCAAAGAAATCTTATATAAGAAAACATTTCTGAAAACTTTTCCACAGGCAGCTTTGTCACTTTTTTAAATAACTGAATTTAATCCAGAAGGTTCTGAAACTCTTTCACCCCCAGATCTCCTTATGAGTGCTACATGATGCTTGTCTGATGCGCTGGACCATACCATTCATTTTTGCATAATTTTACATACTTCACAGGTTAAAAAATAAATAAATAAATAAAAAAAAGCCTCAGCTGTAAAGTTTGTTAACGTTGGTCAGATCCACCTGTCGCTCCTCTGCAGTCCAAATATGGTCACTTCCTTCACCGGCTTCCAACCCAAAGTCCACAATGACCCAATGGGTGGCGTCACCATGGCAACGTCATCGTTTTCTACAATAGAAAAACTGCGTTGGAATAAATTAGCTTAAACAAGCAGCGTTTTCCATCACCAGTCATCTTTTTTTTTTCTTTTAACCCAGAAAGAACAAAGTGCAACATCTGGACAGATGAAGACACAACCAGATAATAATCCGTCTGGAAGCAGAAGCTCTTGTCACCAGTGTGAAGAAGCCACAACTACAGGACTGTGTGATCCACATCGAGGACCACCAGGGAGGAGGGAGACCGGATTCAGAGGGTCTGCCGTGTGCAGAGCGGGTTGTACATGCTGAAGTAATTGTTGCATACCAGACTTTGTGCAGAGGCACATATATAGGATCTGCGGCTGGGAGCGGCCCAAACCCTGGCCCGGTTACCATGGAGATGCTGCATAATATTATGGGAGACGTACAGTCTGTTAGCAAGACCTCGCAGTGATATATAGTCCCTGTGAAATCATAAAAAGACTGTGTGTTTAATAAACCAGGGCAAGAAAAGAGTTCTGAGTCCTAAAGTTTTAATTATCAAAACTAGAAACATTTCAAAATAAGATGTTTTTATTCTGTTTATACAGCTGCCTTTAATATAAATATATATATTAATATATAAAAGTACAGATATATGAGTCACATGTTGCTTCGTTTTTGCACCAAACTTTTTTCTTCTCGTTGCATTGAGCTTAAACATCCACAATGACACTGAACGTCCACTAGGTGTCAGCACAGAGCTGGATTTTGACAAAAATAAATAAGATGCACCTTTTTCCAAAGGTGTCCAGCAGACATGTGACTCCCAAAATCCTCTTTATTTATCTGTAAATATTCAGATCAAGCAGCCGAATATGTTCAAAAGCTGAATTTAAAATTCCTGTGTAAAATCATCACATTTCCAAATATTTTAATAAGTTGGGGGGAAATGTTTTTTTAATTGAAAATCAACTTTTCTAGAACATTATATGTACATACATGTATTGACATATATGTTATATATATATATATATATACACATTACTTTTATGTATATTTAAAGTCAGCTGTATAAACAAATGAAAACATCCTATTTTGAAAGTTTTCTAGTTTTGATTTGATTTAAATAACTTTAGGACTTAAATAGTATGGAGTCTTTTTCTTGCACTAGCACTATTAAACGCAGTCTGAATATATATATATATATATATTCTGTTGTGTAATCCCATAAAAACCCTGCAGCCCTGTGAATGAGTTAATCCTAACTTCTTGGCGGCCGATCAAACGTCTTGTATCCTGCACATAAACGGTGACCCCTCCCTCCCCCCCCTCTGTCCTGTGTGTGTTTTGTCATGAGACACATGGAGGTGGAATTCCCCCCCTCTCCCTCCCTCCCTCTCCCTCCATCCCAAAAAAAAAATCAGATTCAGGTTTCACGGACAGAAAAAGTCGGTCTCTGCCAGAAGCTTTTTAAAAACATCCTCTCTGCGACGCTGCAGCGTGGAGCTCTGGTGTGCGTTTCCTTCCAGTCCAGTCTTGTTCACTCGTCTCACTGTTCGGCTGCCAAAGAATGTGCAGACATGCAGCACAGACATGCAGCACAGACATGCAGCACAGACATGCAGAGTAGAATCTAGCAGGCGGCGTCTTTCATCCTGAATGGTGCAGAGTTTTGCACTTAGGAGGGTTTTTGAGCAGCAAGTGGAAAAGGGAGGCTCCTCGGCTGTGGTTGGAGTCTGTGCTTCATTAAACTGAGATCATGCTCAGAGCCGGGGGGGGGGGGGGGGGGGGGGGCACTGAGATGTGAAGCAGGGGGCAGACTGGGGCCCAGATGAATCACACAGAGAGTACGAGGAGGAGGATGTGGGGGAGATTGTTCCTCGATGACTCCGCCGTCGACTCACCCGGCTGGAAGTGACTCAGTGGCCCTCAGTCTCTGAGCTGCATGCCTCTCTGTGTCCGCCGGCCCCCCGGGGCCCCGAAGACAGCAGCCCTCCTAGTGTACATAAACAGTTAGTCACTTAAGGGCCGCACCCAGCCCCCCCCCCCCCGGTGGGTCCTGGACCGCCGGCCCCCGAGCATGCATTCAAGTCTCTTTGACTCCTCTGTTGAAGGTTTAAAGGGGGGGGTCGACCAATCAGAGGAGGAGAAAGAGGTTTCCATTTCCAAAACTGGACTGTGATGTAATAAAAAAAACATCATAAAAGTGACCAAAATAAATAAATACATGTCAGTTCTCGTTGAGGTGTCATAAGTAGAGACGTTCTGTACTGAAGTAAAAGTACAAATACTTGGGTACTGGGCAGGTTGGGTTAGGGGGAGGGTGGTGTAAATTGTGTATGTTGTGCCTTTTTGGGTTTGTAGTTTTTCTGTTGTAATTTTTGTCTTTGTCTTTGCTTCTTACTTGTCTGTAACAGTCTTCTAAAAGAAACATGTAATGCTACACAAAGTGCCATTTTCAAAGAAATGTTTCACAATAAGCATATTTGAAACCAGAAGTACAAATACTTGTGTTCTGGTAAAAGTAGAAATATGGCTTCTACCGAGGAAGTACTGAAATGTACTCAAAGTAAAAGTGTCCCCTATGAAGGATTTTACTACTGGCTGTTTTATAACAAAGCTAACTGAATCTCTTGTCATATTAATAATAAATAAATAATCGATAATTCCCCTCAAATGCATTAAAACTAAAGTAACAAGTCTGTTTTAAAATGTGAGGACTAGAAACAACAGATATGTATTTTAACATATACGGAGTAAAAGTACAAAGTTGTCAGAAAATTAAAATACTCAAGTTAAGTACAGATACCTGATAGTTCTACTTAAGTACAGTAACAAAGTATTTGTACTTTCTTACTTCCCTCGTCTGCACACAGAACCTAATTTAAATTCCAATAGAATCCAATTAAATAAAAAAATGATATTTCAGATCCAGGTTCTCCAAACTTCACATCGTGGTTTTCTTCACGTCGGCGGACGCAATCGTGGTCAAACGGCAGCAATAGGAAGGGGCCGAGCATGCAGCCCTGGGGGACTCCGCTGTCCGAACCCTGCAGAGTTGAATCATTTGTATTATCTTTATTCCACAGTTTGTAGTTTTCTTCATGCAAAGTTAAATTCTCAAAGTTTTACAATAAGAAAACAAGGAATTCACCTTCAGGTGCTTCGGAAGCCTGATCTCTTAAAGCGACAGTAACATATCAGCTTAACATTTGTTGCTTTTTTTACAAAAAAGACACAAACATGAAGGAAACCAAAAGATTTTAGCTGATGTTTTCAGCAAATAATGATCAACTAAGTGGGTGAAATCTATTATTAATGATCAAACATGAAGAAACATAATTTGGTTCCTGTTGTGGCTAAATGGCTCAGACTGAAATCAAACCGACAGTGTTTCCGATCTCCGTACGCACAGCGACACACAAAGACTCACTCAGCGTCGCTGCTGGAGGCGCCGGGCACAAAGACGCCGTTAAGACGAGACGAACGTTAAAACAATGGACGTCCTCAGATCGCACACAAAGAACTGAATGTATGACAATGTCTAGAATTCACATATCTGGAGGTCAGAGGTTAAGGGTCCCCTTTGGAAACGACTATGGCAGTTTCTCCTTCGCCATTATAGGTGCTAATTAATTCCTCTGGGTTTTCTGGTTTCATGCGACACCAAGACCTTCACCCTGGCTCTGAACCAGAACCTGGTCCAGAACTTAAGTACAACAGATTTGATCCTCTTTGGTGAGTTTATAAAAAAAGAAATGGACCAAACAAAACCTTCAGAAATGTCCCGGTCCCGAGGGTGTGATGGGAGGAAACTTCCATGACACCTGACTCAGCTTGAGTCAGCTGCTCCCAGTAAACCCACTGGATCCAGTTACAGGACTGGACAATGGTGCAGACGGCAGACGGCGTCTTACTAACCACCGATACTCTGACTTCCTGTTCACACCCAGACTTCATGTGTTCAGATGGCGAGCCTGCAGGAAACTATGACAGCACATTAGAGGAACTGTAGGGAATAAACGTAATGAACCATCCCAACGTGTGACGACGCCTCGTTAACCTCGTTAAGGTCCTTAGGGTGATGATGTTGATGCTTATTGTTGCTTTTATTTATACGAGGACAAATTGTCATCTTATGGGTGTTTATTGATCCGGGCGGTTGGGCTAACATGCTAGCGGTAGCTTTCACTTGTTGTCATAGCAACGACAAACTTCGGTGTTAGCAGAACCAAGCAACTTGACTTCCTCCCTCCTCTCTTCAGACTTCCTCCCTCCTCTCTCCCGTTACCGGGCCACATAGAGTCCAGTAGCGCTGCGCTCTCCCGACGGCCTTGAACACGTCGCTGATTACGACACCTGTTGGTCTGTGAAACACTTGTTGGGTTTCTGTGGATGAAGAGACAGATATGTGCCATTACCGCCTCCCTGACCATGTGAAATAATATTAATAATATTAAAAATAGAATGATAGAAAACACTGCAGAGGTTTACTCAATGTAAATGATAATAATAATATCATAATAATAATAATAATAAAGGGACAGGGGAGAGACGGTGAAGACGTCCGGAAGTAGCACTTCCTGACACCAAAAGGATATTTGGGTTATTTACTCAAGAGGTGTGGAAGTGTCCGTCTGGAGTGTGTGTGTGTGTGTGTGTGTGTGTGTGTGTGTGTGTGTGTGTGTGTGTGTGTGTGGTAAATCCTACCTCTACACGGTTCTGTTTATGGTTCATGCTACTCCTCAGCGTTCTGCGTCTCGGCTGGAAACAGAAAGGTCACGGGGTCACAGGTCTGCTCAGACTTTCTCTTTCTGACATCGTCCCCCCGTCCTCGAGGGTCCAGGTGGCCTGAAGACAAAACCTAGTGTCGAATAGTTTACTATATTTTAGTTTATATATATATATATATATATTTATTAACTATATAAAACTTGTCCAGAAAGACATCAAATGTGATCTGATTCAGTTCGCTGCGATATAAATGAGTCGTCATCATCACGCCTGTAAGTTGGTACGAACACATCGCCGAGGCTTCGGATGGCACTGACAACGGGGGGGGGGGGGGGGCTGAGTGACGGGGAACGGCAGGTCGGCCGGCTTTGATGAACCCCCCTTTTTTTCCCTTTAAGAAATCCCATGAAGGTCAGAGGTCGGGGTCTCTGAGGTGGTCACATAAGAGGGGAAGGAGAGAGATGTCATGGGGGGGGGGGCTTTGAAAGGATGGAGAGGGTGCAGTGGGCCCCCAATCTTTAAAAAGTCCATTTAATCCCATCAGAACCAGTGTTGCCCTCGGTTACGGTGAAGACGGCGTGAAAGGCAAAAACCTTTTTCTTCCCTCAAATCCAGTCCAGATGTTTGAGACGACGAGATCTCCTTATTTATTCGTTGTTGAGAAACTTCTTTCAGGAGAAATAGTTGAACATTAATAGCTGAAACACCTAAGAATTAAAACAGGAGTAGAAGGGACGTCCAAGTCAATGTAGCGGCCATTTTTAAGTGTTCTGTTGCCATAGTAGCGCACCATCACACTTTTTGTTTTATCCTGTTTGAAATTACACATAAATTCTGCAATTTTGCATCTTGGATTTTGGCCGTCGCCATCTTCGAGTTATTTGCAACCAGTAGAAGGAAGTGACCATATTTGGACTGTGGAGGAGCGACGGGTGGATCAGTACCCTTACTGGATCTGGATCCATGTGGATTCTGGTGTTGAAGCTGTTAACAAAGTTTGCTTCTATAATTCAAGGTCAACTTTAATCATAATGTTAGAAGCTAGCATTGGACCTGTCAATCAGCAGGTAAGCCCCGCCCCCTAAAGCATCCCCTGCTTTCTGGTCTGGTGGACTCTAAATGGACCATAATGTACTAAATGAACATCATGCTGGATTGAAGAAGACTTGAAACTAGGAGTCGCCCCCTGGTGGTCAGCAGGGAGAATGCATTCATCCACATTATAAAAAACAAAATAGTATTAATAGAACTGAAACTCACACACACGCCTCTGTTATGGATGCCATACTTTTTATTGTGCTGGATAAAACGCAGTGAATATGTATAAAGATTTTTTGTTTTTTTAGCAAGCAAAGCAAAAAAAAGTCGTAGTGAAATAAAAGACAGTAATACTAACGTGGATAGAGGAAGCGATAAAAGTTAGATACGGTAGAAGAACATCTGAAATGGTACAGAAGGAGGAAGATCTCCTCGTCCTCCAAACACCTAACTACGAAACATTGCGTGAGAAAAAATGTTTTTTTGTCCAAAGGTTACATGTTCCAGTCAACGGTGACTGAGAGGCAGAGAAACACAGTCTTATAAAATTCATCCCCCACAAAAATAAAACTATATATATATAAAAATTTAAAATGTTCTCCATATGCGTCTCGGACACCTGAATTTTAAACAGTATTTAAGGTTTTGAAAATGAGGTAAGAGTCGGCCTGTTTTCTGTTATGGAGGTAGCAGCGTGTATTCGATTGTACTAGAACATGAAATCACGAAGAGAAACTTCATTAAGACTCCCAGAGCTGAAAGCTCGGCGGCTTCGACCATCACGGAGCTTGCCGAGGTCAGTGATGTCACTGCAGACCGGGTTCCAGCCGCGGCGTCGGATGTTCGTGGTGTTACGTGATGAAGTCGTCCGATCGGACCGACGTCAACGCGGTTTAACGAGTTCTTAAAAAGGCGGCTCATTCAATGGAAACTCTCTGGTTGGATTATTAGAAAAAACTTTTCCTGCACAGTGTCTAGATTTATTTAAGGCAACGGAGATATATAACAAATCTTTATGTATTTTTGACTAAAATTCTAATTTCGCAAATCACATTAAGGCCTTTTAACAACATTTAAATACAGTCCAGTCAAGTATGGAAGCCCTGAGAGGCAAAAACTAATTAATCTAGAGAATCATTTTCAAAATCTGAATCTAAAATGTTTTATCATGATAATCTATTTTACTCTATTTCACAGCTAGCGAGCTAACTAACCAGCTACTTGCTAGTTAGCTAACTAGCCAGCTACCTGCTAGTTCTACCGCTTTAACGTTGCACTTGTTACAGAAAATGTGACTGTTGTGTTGTTTCTACGCTGCGATAAGAGTGTGGATGAAGCATTAGCATTAGCTTCGTAACACTACTCCTCCATTGATGACCTCAGTGAGTCCGCTACGTTCAACTCACGTTTTTTTTTCTACGCTCCGAAAACACTGCGCAGGAGGTTGGTTAGCGAGAGTTCAGCCTCCATTAGCCCCCGCTCTGTAAACCGCTGCCGGGTATTGACGGGATCAATGCAGCTCCTCTGAGGCTCTACCTCAGGCCCAGTTTAAAAAAAATACCATGTTCAATGGTTGCCATGGTGACGGGTGAAAAAAAGGTGTAATCCATCCCTAAGTACAAAGCAATTCCATATACATCTGGTTTAACCATATACTGTATATCACAAGAAAAGGAAAAAAAATCACATTTGTGTGAAATACACACAAAAACAGCTAATCAAGTATATCTACTAATTAGAAACATATTCATGAATACAATGTACAAAAATCCAAACATCTGTTTAAAAAAAAACCTGAAAGTCATGTTGAAGGTGAGAATCCAAAAATGTACGGAGATCGGAAGCTTGATCCGACACGTTTAAGTAAGGAGCTTCTGCAGTCCTGATAAAGATCGTACATCGATGCGACTCAAACTGAAAGTGAGCAGATGGGAGGTAGCTATCTGTCGGGATGATTAGTCCATTTTAACGGTCTGTTTGAGGTACTGTACATATATATATATAGGTAGTACATAACTCAGGAAAAACAACTAACTACTCAAAGCAAACAAAACAAAAAACATTTGAAGTTATATCAAGTAGCGTCATGTGGAACGCTCGTTCCTCGTTGCGTAAAAATCGGAACAAAACAAAAAAATTCAAGTTAACAGTTTTTGTCGTACAACAGAAATCCCAGTTTGCAGATGAGGCTAAATATGTTTCATTACAACGCTTCGATACAACTTAAACATTTTTAAGGTAAATAAGAAAAAAAACAGTACTGTAATATGTTAGCTGCTTTTGTGTTTTAGATATAAAAAAACAAAGAAGAATCTGAGAATCTCGAAAGAAGATAACGTCAGGCAGGTCGGAGACTTAGGTAGCACGAAATATACGATTTCTCACGTTTCTACTTCCATTGAGTTATTTTGTTGTGAAACTACGAAACTTCCAGTGCGACTCTAACATTTGTCATTTATGTAGAATCAGAAACTGCAAATTTTATAACGTGTTCCCACCGAATATGTGGAATTCATGTCATTCACGTTTTTTTTTTAGTTTTCCGATGACACTGTCTAAAACCAATCAGTGTTCAATTTATTCACCCGAAGGTGTTTTTTCCACTTTCAATTCAACACATCGACTATTTTTCGTGGTAAAAAGTGTCACTTTCTGCAGTTCAGTCAGATTTATTGAATTTTTGCCGTTTCCAGCTTTTCTCACGTACGACAGCGTATTAAGGCCATTTCTCTCGGCTCCGTTTTCCCCCCTGAAGTGGCGCTAATACGTCGTCGTACTAACGCGATACTTCAAGACTAAAAAAAAACAATAACACGTGAGTGGAAACTCGGCTAACATCTGCTGTGATTCTTGAAACTGAAAGTCACAGCTATTAATTAGTTTACGGTAAAATGTGATGTTTTGTAAACATTCTTCACTTCTTATTACCTTTAAAAAGCATCTTTTGTCTTCCATAGATCCACGTGGCTCCGCCCTGTCTGACTTTAGCTTCTTTTACGGATTACGCCGCGTTCACCCTCCTGAATGGAACACAGGTGCAGACAAACCGCTGTGCCCCCCGCGCCGGGACGCTGACCTGACCTGGCTTTAAATGTACAGTATGAAGGAGTCAGAGGTAGTTTGAGATCGTGAGAGGATTTTGCATATCGGTGACCGGAGAGTCGTCCGCCGTCACGCCGCCGAGTCCAGGTATCAAGTTTGGTTGATGAGGTAATGTTTGTTCTTGTGGTTTTTTCTCTTGTTCTTGAGGTTTTTTCTTTTGCGGCGTGACGACGGAAACAAGTTTTTAAAGCTATGTTGCACAAAAAAGTAGAAAAACGTACGCGAGCTTGTTAACGTGTAAATGCGAACAGTAGTTTGATGCGACGTCGAGGTGGTTTGGTATCGAAGAGGATCCGTCGGATCGCAGATCGGCGGGTCGGACCACCGGAGACGGGGGAGGGGTAGATCTGAGCCGGGAAGAAACAGCTGATGGTTCAGACAGGAAGTGACGTAGAACTACGTCGGTTACTTCGGCAAGACGCATAATTTGATTTTTCCCTGGACTACTGTTGATTATTGTAGAATTTTTTTCTCGCTTTCTTAAAAAGCTAACGTCGGGCCGTAAACACAAAGTACGCAATAAGTGTGTAGAGATGCACCAGTCGGCATGACGATGTTTTGTAGCAACACTTAGCTGCTCGTTAGCAACCGACTGTTTCCAGACTTCAACATTCGTAAGAGGGGGATTTTTACTACTTTTTTAAAAAAATAATGTCTGGTAGCTGTTGAAAGTCGTGTCGTGTTTTGTAATTATCGGTTGATTAAACTGTATTTAATTTAACAAACAATCCGTCGCATCATTACTATAATTTCTGCTTGTTAGTGGAATTGAGCAGAACTTTATCTTATGATTAACTTCTATAATCCAGAATTATCGTACAACGTGCGTTTAAAGCTCGGACTTTAACATCGGAGGACATTCGGTTAATATTCAAGTTTCCGGAGAAGAAGATTCAGGAAGATGATGAACGAGGACCGAAGTCAGACGTGAGCCAACGCTAACAACGTCTTCAAGATGATGAATAAACCACAGATCTGCCTGCTGTCTCCCTGCTTGGTGGACCGCACCATGTCTGGATGACGGGGGGGTCTGGATCACAAAACCAGATTCTGTCTGGAGAATCAGTCGACAATGAAACAAACTGATTTGTGGTTTTCAGAATGATATTATTAATGAATAATGACTATTTAGTTCCTGGTCTGCTTTAGCTGATTCTCATTGGACGAGGGCGCGTGTGGCGTTCAGGGGTTTGACGAATCTCGTTTCTTAAACTCGTTTTTTGCTCGTTTCTTATCTTTTCAGCCAGTAAAATATAAAATGCATCGGAGGAAGTTTTAAAAGAAGTCCGGCGAGCGAAAGGTGGAAGTTCTCTGACTGAATTGAAAACCCGGGTACAAGAGGGCATTGTGGGAAAAAAAAGTCAAAATTAAGTGGTCAAGGCAGTCTTTTCCCTTTGAAAGACCTGACAGCTGAATGAGGTAGAGATTTCATGGTGTGGTAGCTTAGTCCTCCTCCGGGGACTCTCCAGCCTCTTCTTCTTCTTCTTCTTCTTCTTCCTCTTCTTCCTGAAAGGAACAACAAACATGGAGGATGTCACCGAATGCATTTTATATAGAAATACATAAATGTGTCAGCTGGGGAGGACAGGAGGAAAACCAACGAATGGAATCAAACATCCCAGCTGGATTCACTGGAGACCCACGTGGGCTGGAGGACCCAGATTAAAGTATTGATCTGTGATTTAATATCAATAACCAGATGAAAAGGATGCTGAAATATGTTGATCAGTAAAAAGGGCTGAGTCATGCTTTGTTAGGTCTGCCTGCAAGACCACAAGATAACTACTGTTAAAACGCTGGTTTTCTGAATGGAGTCTGGTTGATGGGTGCTAGGCTACGCTAACATTGTAGCTGCTCCATCAACACTCCAAATAAGGTCGTCTGAACATTTTAGATTTAGCTGCTTTGGCGCTGCGAGGGTTAATGACGGCTCGCTGACCACGAACGTCCCTCCTTTCCCACGATGACCGCCGTGACACCTGGCGAGGTGTGTGTGTGTGTGTGTGTGTGTGTGTGTGTGTTTTCCACATGGCTTCATTTCCTTCCGGAGGCTAACTGACTGGTTTATAACCTCTTCCTTTCTGCCGTTTATTAGCGCTCACACACTCGACGAAGGGCGAATGAGAGCAGGAGAGAGGTGGAGGTAGGGGGGTCGAAGGGGCACACACAAATACCCCACCCACCAACCCCACCTTAAACCCCACCTCTAGAAAGAAAGGGGTCTTGAGGTCCGGGTGCTGGTGGGTTTGAGATAAAGCAGCCAAATCAAAGTGGGAGAGGTAAACGACATCTTTATAGCCCCCCCCCCCCCCCCCCCCCCCTCTACTGCCCCCCCAGCCACGAATCAGAGCCGAGTTATGCATTCACACCAAGAAGCAGCCGCACCAGTGAACAGAGGGAGGCTGGCGGATTCCTGGAGTGTGAGGGAATGTTGGGGGGGGTCCTGTGTCATTATTACCCCTCTAGTGCTTTTCATTTGCCCCCCCCCCCCCCCAGCCTCGTGTGAATGGTCTTACCTGAGCAGGCCTCTTCTGGACGACTTGCTGAGGCTGCAGAGAACAAAGAGAGCAGAGGTCAGAGATCAGCAGAGGTCAGTATTGTTGAACTAAACGCCGTTAACACGGAATACAACAACGCACGCCGCTGCATGACAGAGTTCAAACAACCAATCAGGGACGTCGATGCAAAGTGGGCGTGGCAAACAGTCAGATAAACGCTCGACAGGTAAAATATGTATTTTCAACTCTGTCTCCTCGAAAACTACAATCTCAGTTATGTAATTACTTACTATCATAATATATACTTATATCATATATTAATACTTTTTCTGGACCAAAGAGTTTTAAATGAACGAAAACATGGGATTTTTGAATTTGGGGTGAAATGTCCCTTTAAGGGCAAAATCTCAAATTAACATCTCACTCACACACACACACTCACACACACACACACACACACACACACACACACACACACACACACAGGAAGTGGGTCTGGACCGAGCTGAACAGCTGAGCTCTCCATTAGCTCCGAGAATGTAGAAAGAAAACGTAGAGACCCCGGTGCTCGTAAGCCGGGCCAGCTGCTGGACCACCACCACCCCCCAGACCCCCTCACCACCCCCCTAGACCCTCCCAGACCCCCTCACCACCCCCTAGACCCCCCCAGACCCCCTCACCCCCCATATCGGTCCAAACAGCTGGTGGTCTCTGTGCCAGCTACGGCTGGAATGTCAACGGGCTCAAAGTGATGGAGTCAACACCAGATGGATGGGGGGAGAGAGAGAGAGAGAGAGAGAGAGAGAGAGAGAGGGAGAAAGAGGATGCAGACTCTGCTGGACTCTGCCCCCCCCCCCCCCCCCCAGGTGGGTGCTGCAGGTGTTTTATATAAATATTTAATTCTCTGTGAAGGTTTTATGATTTTGGTTTAAATGAAGTCTGATGAACATTGTAGAATATTTTGTCTCCGTATTCAATGTGTTCTTTTTTCTGTCCGACACCATGTATCACCCAGCTGCAAGTGTTTGGGGGGGGGTGCAAGGTATGCTGGGTAAATATGACTAAAAGTCGGACCCCCATCTCGCTGAAACCCGATCCCCCTCCGCTGCTCAAAGAATGCGGCGCTGCCGGCTCTCGGCTCGTTCAGGAAGTCTTCCTCGGATCAAAGGGAGGAACGCCAGCGAGCGCCACGGACGGGACGCCATTCAGAAAACCAGCAGAGTAGTGGGAGGCGTTGCCATGGTTACGTTCTTGTTCAAATCCCCCGAGAATCGAACATTTGGCTCGTATTCAACAGCGTTTAAACACGAAGCTAACTTCTTTGAAGCCCAAACACGATGTTTTTACAAAACTTAACTAAGCGTAGACACAATTTTTTGTTTTATTACACAACAAATCCAATATTTAGGCAACAAAACACTTGATTACGTTATCAGAAAAAAGGCATCGTAGCCGGGCTTATAGTACGCACAGTCGGAACTAGAGATTGAGACCATAAACTCATGTTTACAATGTTTACTGAGATAATACATCAAGAGAGAAGTAGGACCATTTTCTCATAGACTTCTATACAACCAGAGAGGAGTCGCCCCCTGGTGGCCAGCAGAGAGAAGTAGGACCATTTTCTCATAGACTTCTATACAACCAGAGAGGAGTCGCCCCCTGGTGGCCAGCAGAGAGAAGTAGGACCATTTTCTCATAGACTTCTATACAACCAGAGAGGAGTCGCCCCCTGGTGGCCAGCAGAGAGAAGTAGGACCATTTTCTCATAGACTTCTATACAACCAGAGAGGAGTCGCCCCCCTGGTGGACAGCAGAGAGAATGCAGCCTTAAGGCACTTCAGCGTCGGCTTCACTTTACAGAAATAGTTTTGTTGCACAACGGCCTCAGATCTACGTTACAAAATAACTTTGTTTGTCATCGTGACTCATGACATCCACGTTAACAACGTTATCGGGTAGTTGTGTAGTTGTGAGTGTGTGTGTGTGTGTGTGTGTGTGTGTGTGAGTGTGTGTGAGTGTGTGAGTGTCTATGACGTGTCCTTGCAGTCGGAGTGTTAATTGTCCCGGAGGAACGCTGCTGCTGCTGTTTGCTCTGGTTAACCGTTTACCGGACCACGCTGACCTTTGGACCCGCCTTTGAAGCCGGACGGAAACCTTCGGCCGACCTTCCCTCTGCAAACACACGAGTCCGCACGATGAAAGGTTTCGTCATGCAGATGAAACGCGGCGGCGGCGGCGAGGCTGTTAAACCCGGCAACGCTCGCCGCTCCGCGGTTAAACTGTAACTTTGATCTAATCGAGCACTCAGGAGGGCAAACAGTCGACTTATCGGGTTGTTACACCTCGAGAAGTCACGGACCGCCGGACCGGACCGCTGGACCGGGACTCTCAGGGGTACGGAGGCCTCAGCGTGACGAGAATAATCACACACTGTCATAATGGTCCAGTATGAGCCGGTCTTTAACGCATCACTTTGAAGTAAGAATATTATGACATCATCGACGTTCCACAGCTTCAGGGAAAATAAACATCTATGATTCATCTGAATATTATCTATGGTACCAATTTGGTAATGGACCCAATTATTACAATTAATATTATTATCATTAACAATATTAATTATTATTCTCTGGGTTGTTTCATGATTGTATTCCCCATTTTTTGTAATAAAAAATAGTAATGTTACACTTTGGCTGAAACCATATTTTATACAATTTCTTTTAATTGAGTTTGTTTTGTTTATTGTAACTTTTGCTGTTATTCAATATTTGTTTTATGACTTTTGTATCCATTTTTTTTTAATCTATTAGTATTATTCCTATCTTCTATGAAATTACATATTTATTACCCCCCCCCCCCCACCTATCGGGGTCCGACTAAACCCGGCGATTAGGGGGAATTTGCCGAAGGGCTCTTTTGTACAGGAGGAAAAAAAATGTCTGTCGTTGCGAGGAATGTGGAAAATTCCTCGCAGACAAGCGGGCTTTTGTTGGTGGGCTTTTTTTTTTGGGGGGGGGGGGGTCGCTCTGAAAGGAAAGAAAGGCGCAGACAAATTGGATCGGCTCCATTTAGGAGCCTCGGCTGTTTGAAGTGAAATCTGTTCCCAGAGAATCTCTCCGGGAAGGAAAGCACAACATTTCACTGTTTGTGTGTTTGCATTTACACATTAATGTTGTTGTCATTGTTGTTGTCGTCATCGGTGTCGTTGTTGATGTCGTTGTTGATGTCGTTGTTGATGTCGTTGTTGATGTCGTTGTTGTTGTTGTCGTTGTCGTCGTCGTTGTTGTCGTCGTCGTTGTTGTCATTGTTGTTGTTGTGCAGCTCTGTGATGCGGATGCATGCGTGGCTCTGCAGCAGGAAGGACTCATTCCTGAACGCAGCGTCGCAGATGTTCTGAATTAACCTGTCGGGGTCTGGACCGGGTCTGGACTGGGTCTGGACCACCTCACTTCCTGCCTCATAACATTGGCAGCAGAAATACTCTTAATGACATAAAGGTCCATTTAAGGAATCTAGATCTATTTAAGGAATACTGCATGGGGGGGAGGGGGGGGGGGGGTCCCAGCAGGACGCCACAGGACAGCCGTGTCACTTCCTGTATAAAGGTACGTTAGCAGGTTTGCTCATTTTATCACAGCGAAAGGCAGAAGGTTAATCAATGAACTTATAGAAGCAAGACCCAGACCAGGACCCCTCCACGTAGACCCAGGGTCGATAGGTGACCTGTGGAAATCCTCGAGGGTCCCGGAGAACTCCTGATATTTGTAGAGTCCCTGTCGGAACAAAAGGCCTCTAGTGGCTGGAATCCGGCCTCCTGGCAGCCGAGGCTGGGCCGAGGTGGGGGGTTGAGAATGTAGGGAATGAGGCAGAGCTGCCCCCCCCCCCCCCCTTTCAGTGGTCTCTCCGTGGTCTCCAACATCTCTCTTGCTCTTACAAACAGTGTTGAGGCCGACAGGCAGAGCTAAGAGCTAAAAATAACTTCACCTCGTCCCGTCAAAAAAATCTCACTTTAAATGCAAACAAAACACCGTCTTCTTCACACGACGATGGATGCGAGTCTTCGTCTGGGTTAAACCATTCTGTATACTTTTAGGGGCTTTATCTCGGTCAATTCATCAGTGTAATCAGTATTATATAGTCCATAGTTGCTATCAGTGTAGAGAAGAGAAAAATAGATCCTGATCTGAACTTTTTGAATAATTTTGATTCATGATCATCTTTTTGATTTGATTTTAAAAAAGACTTATCTGTGACGTAATAGAAATTTCTTTCTTAAAAATTCACTAAATTGATAAAGAAAAATATTGTGATCGCAATCTTTTTGGCAGGATAAGTGTGAAATTTTCATATCGTCCCGTTACCTAATTACGTTACTCGTGAGACGTGCCGGCGAGGAGGCGGGGCTTATCTCCAAACATTTCTTTTCTGCTATCAACCACAGAGGAATTCACTCGCATGTAATAATCAATAACCAGATGAAAAGGATGCTGAAATAACTCCATCATGATGGTGATCAGTAAAAAGTGCTGAGTCATGCTTTGTTAGGTCTGTCTGCAAGACCACAAGATAACTACTGTTAAAACGCTGGTTTTCTGAATGGAGTCTGGTTGATGGGTGACCGACTGCAGAGGCCGAGGCCTTACGTGTTCCCGACGACACGGCGAGGCTGTAAAAATGGTTCTTAAGGTCCCGACGCCGATCACGAGCCTTCACCTCACACACACACACAAAGAAGCTGCTGGTTTCCACGGCGACCTTCGCCCGCCTTCTTCAAAAGCCGCCGGACGAACCCCCTAAACGCTCGCCGCTCCTGCCAGACTTTGTTACTTTTCTTCTCGGCTTCGGCTCCGGTTCCATCGCTTGGCACCGACCTGCAAGCGTGGGAGCCAAGACACACACACACACACACACACACACACACACACACACACACACACACACACACACACACACACACACACACACACACACACACACACACACACACACACACACACACACACACACACACACACACACACACACACCCACCCCTTCGCCCATTCACTTAAGTCATTTCCGCGCGGTGGCGGCGGAGGCCTCGGCCTCACAGTGGACTCCATTTAAGGCGGCGAGGGGCAGAAAGGGGAGATGGGTGATGCGGCGTCCTGGGTGTGAGCTCACCTCGGATGTGACGGCGGACTATCCGACACAAAGAGGCAGCTGTGTGGACGGCGGTGGCGAGAGGACGCCGGCGATGCGGAGAAACGTTTCCTGTCCGTTTCTATACAAACCCTGAGTGACGCAAACGCCCGCTCGGCATTGTGGGAGCAGCCGTGGTGCTCATCTCCTGCACGTCGTCGTGGAAACGAACAAAATCTTCAGAAATTCAAAAAAAAAAAAAAACGTCTCGTTGTCTGAACGCAAGAAAGAAAAATGATCGACCAATCGACCAATCGAAGCTTTATAACTGTAACAGACGGAGAACACGGCAAGGAACCGGCACATAAAAATCCGATGGACGGACGCCATTTGGCAGCGGAGAAGGGAAACGCTGCGTCCGCCGATGAATGCGACCCCCCCCCCCCCCCCCGATCCATCTCAGCACCTGCAAACAGAACAGGACCTGCATACCGATGAGGGTCCGACTCGAAAGTCTCTCACAACGCAAACAACGAGCAGCGAAACAAAAACACAATTAAATTAAACCACTTACTATAAAACATCAATAACACTATATCATAATAAATATCAATGTTTCTGTGTTTACGTTATTTCCCGTTAAATTCCTGTTGATTCAGAAAGTTTCCACCTGGACGACCTTTTCATTGCTAACGAACAAACAGGAAGTCGGACTTTAGACGAGAGGACGGCAGGCGTGTTTACGACTCGGACTTTGGTCGACGGACGTCGTGTTCTAACGAGTTCAATAACAAACGTCGGGTCACTGATGAGCTGCAGGACACGGAACACGGAGGAACATCGCGATGGACGATGACATCATCCAACTTTGATGATGTGTTCGGATTCAAAATTGAAACATGCAAATAAGAACGTTCGAGTGTGTTTTAGAGACGACGGCGAAGTGAAGTTGTGAGACTTCGACACTAAACGACACGAAGGAATGTTTACAAAAGAACCGGAGGAACCTGAACGCAACACAAAAGCAAGAAGTTCTCAAACACCTGAACTGTCAAACCCATAAATGTTGTATTTCTGTATCTTGTATCTTTTCCACTCATGTGTCCGAGTATCCAAAAAGGCAGTATATGAATAATAATAATTATTATTATTATGCAGAAAAGTTCCCGTTGAGCCAAAGCATGAATGTGGTTCCAGACACACGCCCACATTACTGCAAAGGTTGTTGAGAAACGCAAATGCACGTGAGCGTGCACGTGCATGTGAGCGTGCACGTGAAGGAGCAGCCGTTTTCCTCCTGCAGCTTTTTAAAAGCCTCCTCGTGGAGCTGCGGTGGATTCCTGGAATACAACTCTCTCTCTCCAGGAAATGAAAATAAATATAAAAACTTTACGACACTCCGACTCCGTTCACTTCTTCTCCCTCGACGCGTCAGAAACCTCAGACAGGAAACGTGCTCGCCGTCCTGGTGACACGACCGCCGCCGAGCAGCCGGCGAGGAGAGTCAACACTCTGATAACGCAAACACGTTTAAGAGATTCCCCTGAACACACACACGGCGGGACACAACCAACGTGTGTGTTGTGTGTGTTGTAATGTGTGTGTGTTGTGTTGTGTGTGTTGTAATGTGTGTGTGTGGTACTATGCTCAGATCTAAAGAAAAACGCTGACTCACCCATTTCCTGGGTCGCCCTCTGGGTCTCTTCTCCCCGGTTGCCTCGTCTTTCTGTAAACAAACAAACAGCAACACAATCAGTTTGTATGCACGTTATTAATATTCCACATAAATCAGCTGATCAGGACAGAAAGTGCAGCAGTCGGTCTGTAAACTGTGACTTCACTTGTTTTTAGTGACATCATCGTGTTTAAATCGTATTAAATGAATTTAGACGTCATTGCTTTTAATTACTTTGTTGTTATTTTTATCGATACGTCTTCTTTAATTATAATTATTCTCCCTCAATGTGTTTTTAAAAATGCATGAATATAATATATGTAATCTCAGTGTTCTCGAGGAAAACAAAGCTCTACATGATGACATCACGCTGGCGGCTGGCCAATCGGTGTCCTGTAATCCCAGCTCCCTGGTCGGGACGCTGCATTTTTAATGTGGACATTTAATCGTCTGAAAGATAAAACCCCGTCTTCAATTAATCATAGGTGTGTTTTATCTGAGCGGCGGCCGCAGAATACCCAGAATACCCAGAATATCTGAATACCCATAAAACCAGAATACCCAAATACCCAGAATACCCAGAATACCCAGAATACCCAGAAAACCAGAATCCCTGAATACCCAGAAATCCCAGAATACCCAAATACCAGAATACCCAGAATCCCAGAGTACCCAGAGTACCCAGAATCCCTGAATACCCAGAAAACCAGAATACCCAAATACCAGAATACCCAGAATCCCAGAGTACCCAGAGTACCCAGAATACCTGAATACCCAGAATAGCAGAATACCAGAATACCCAGAAAACTAGAATACCCAGAATACTAGAATACCCAGAATACCGAGAAAAAACAGAATACCCACAATACCAGAATACCCAGAATACCTAGAAAACCCAGAATACCTAGAAAACCCAGAATACCTAGAAAACTCAAAACCCAGAATACCTAGAAAACTCAAAACCCAGAATACCTAGAAAACTCAAAACCCAGAATACCCAGAATACCCAGAATACCCAGAAACCCCAGAATACCTAGAAAACCCAGAATACCTAGAAAACTCAAAACCCAGAAAACCCAGAATACCCAGAAAACCCAGAATACCTAGAAAACCCAGAATACCTAGAAAACTCAAAACCCAGAATACCCAGAAAACCCAGAATACCTAGAAAACTCAAAACCCAGAAAACCCAGAATACCCAGAAAACCCAGAATACCTAGAAAACCCAGAATACCTAGAAAACTCAAAACCCAGAATACCCAGAATACCCAGAATACCTAGAAAACTCAAAACCCAGAATACCCAGAAAACCCAGAATACCTAGAAAACTCAAAACCCAGAATACCTAGAAAACTCAAAACCCAGAATACCAGAATACCAGAATGGGGGGTGGGGGGGTCTGAGTCGGAGGTGCGGGCCGAGCCGGGACTCTTTGATCGGGAGAAGATGGATATCCGCGGCGTTTATCATAACAGCAGCAGAGGAGACGAGGCGGATTACGGCGGCGGAGAGTGCTCCGCTGTTCAAACGCTGGGAATGTTTACAGTGGGCAGCGGCGGCGGCGAGGGAGCGCTAAGGCGGCTGTCACAGCGAGCCTAACACGGCCTGGTGTGACTGATGAGCGATGCCGTACAGTGGTACATCCCCCCCCCCCCAGGTGGGAGAAACCACTGAGAAACTCCAAAACTTTTAATCTTCGCTCATTCGTCACCTCGTATCTCTGTGTACACTAGCAGCGAGAGTGCTGCTGAGCGATGCCGCCATCTTCCCGACGCCATCTTTCGGTTTTTCTTTTACGTTTTTATAGAAAGTGAACGTGTTTTTTCTGTCCGCCATCTTTCGAGACAAAGCTTTACACACCAACATGTTTTTAGTGAAAAAATCTGTGAATATTTCAGAAAAAACGAAGGTGATGTTTCTGTAAAAAAAAAAAGGAGGAGGAGCCCAAATCTGTCCAACAGCAACTAACGTAACAAAGAAAGATCAGAAAAAAAAGTCCTTTAGAGGGATCAGATCGGCCGGACGTCGCTCGTTAGTTTTGTTCTTGTTTCGTCGTACAAAATGTCACCTTGTACGACAAATTAAAAAGCAGTGGGTGATGCTAATGAATTGTGCATCAGTGGTCCGAGTGTTGTCGCAATATTGTTGTCATAGAAACATTTGTTAAAAGGCTGCTTCTCTGCCAGAGAAAATGGCGCCACCTAGACGTGAACCTTTACCCATAAACCCCCTCTGTGACGCGGCGACGCTAGCGCCATTTCAGCTCGGACAATAGTAAGAGTGTTAATCATCGTTACCGTTGACGACACCAGATACGACAGGGAGGTATTTTGGACGCCAAGGAAAGTTTGATTTTTTTTTGTGATTTTTGTTGTTGTTGATGGAAACCAACAAATTCAAAATCAGATCTATAAAAGACGGTGATTTCAACCAACCAATCAGATTCCTCCCACCGTTAAGTCCCGCCTCTGGTTTCATTCAGGTGAAAGGAAGATAAACACTCTGAAAATAATAATAATAATCATTCCAAGGTGACTCGATTGTAAACTTTACCGTCATAGAACAGAAGCTGATGAGAGTATGTGTGTGTGTGTGTGTGTGTGTGTGTGTGTGTGTGTGTGTGTGTGTGTGTGTGTGTGGTTCAGGTGCTTCACCTTCTGCGCCGCCTTGGAGGGGCCCTTGTTCTTACTTCCTTTGGGGCGGCCCCTTGGTCGCTTGGGGACGGGCTCTCCGGTGGGCTCCTGGAGGGGAGGGGGGACAGACACGGGTGTTCAGGACAGGAAACAGAGTGTGTGTGTGTGTGTGTGTGTGTGTGTGTGGTTTCCCACTTTTTTCTTTTTTTTCCCCAAATGTTCACACATGAATGAAGAGTAAAATCCCGAGCAACTTGAACGCAACACCGGTAGCGCCGCCGCTTCAACACGCGGGGCTCGTCTATCGGATGCCGCGTTCGCGTAACTCATCAAGCTCCGGTAAAACCAGCTTCCGCGTCCCGTGTCTCCTCTCACCTCGCGGTCACGCCGCTTGTCAATGGACGTGATTTTTTTTTTTTTTTTTAAGTGTGATTTTTTTTTTTTGGTGGGAATGTAAACACGCGCAACAGGAACTCATTCACAGAAAGCGCGCGCGCACACATGCACGCGCTTTTCGTTTTTACTCATGTTGTCAGTTAAGGTGGAAACTGAACATAAAGTTATTATAAATATAGAAAACGCTGCTAAACACCGAAACACCGCGAACAAGTCTTCGGTTCGGCGGACTTTTAAGGCGGAATAACAACTTCTGGCTGATCCGGGACCCGCAGTCGCTGCTAAAACACTTCTTACTTTTTACCGACCAAAAAAACACTTACTTTCTGGAGCTTCCTCGGTCTCCCCGGCCTCCTCTTCGGGGGCTCCGCGGACCCCGCAGGCTCCTGGGACCCGGAGCTCTCCGCGGCCTCGTCCCCGCGTCCGCTCATGTTTTCCCCGGTGCTGCTGCTCCTCCGTGTCTCCCGGTAAAAAAAAAAAAAAAAAAAACAGAAAAACGTGTTGTCCGCGAAGGCAGCGGGAGCTGATAAAGCAGGAGGGAGGGTTTCTTTACGGGGGGGTCGGTAGAAGAACAGCAACACCGGGGGAGGAGGCGACGGTGACGGGAGACGCCGAGCGGCTCGAACTCAAACTCGGCTAGGACGCGCGGCGCGGCACCGGGCAGCAGGAGCGTGCAGCGGCGGCGGCGAGGCGTGACGGCGCGGCGCGGGTCGGCGGAGAAGTGCGGGGCATAATAACCGCATCCACGGGCCTGGAGGAAAAAAGAAAAACAGGACCCGCTCAATGAGGATGGGTTTAAAGGGAGGGAGGGAGGGAGGGAGGGAGAAAAAAAGAAAGAAATCACCTCTCCGGTGGGTGGATAACCCGGGCGAGGAGCGGGGGAGGAGGGGGAGGAGGTCTGGATCCGAGCCAGAGAAAACACAGGAGACGGAATCCTGGACGCGGGCCAGACGTGGCAGGCCGCGTTTATGAATTAAATTCACATTTTCACACGTTTCAATGGAATCCGGACACTGAGCGGCCATTCAGAGTTCAGCTGCTGCAGAGGATCCGGATCAGAGACTCGCACAGCTGAATTAAAGAACCCGAACCCCCCCAAGCCAAATGCGGAAGTGCATCCTCTCTGCTGGCCACCAGGGGGCGACTCCTCTATGGTTGTATAGAAGTCTATGCGAAAATGGTCCTACTTCTCTCTGCTGGCCACCAGGGGGCGACTCCTCTCTGGTTGTATAGAAGTCTATGAGAAAATGGTCCTACTTCTCTCTGCTGGCCACCAGGGGTCGACTCCTCTCTGATTGTATAGAAGTCTATGAGAAAATGGTCCCACTTACTTAAGGGGCGGGGCTTACCTGCTGATTGACAGATTGCTATTAGTAGAATTTTAGCTAAATGTTCATATAAATGTTTAAGAAAGAGCGTGTCGGGTATCGTTTTGTCTTTTAGCAATTTTTCGCGGTTTAGTGACATCATCGGGCGAGTTCGGGTCATTAGCTATAAAGTTAGTTACATGTAAGAAGTAAATGTGAGTATACATGTATTTTATTTTTAGATGTTGGGAGGAAAAGTGAAAAAGTTCAAGCATAAGTACAGATACCGGAAGTTGTATTTGTACTTTGTGTGTGTTCAAATACAGCAAATGTGTCAGGCTTTTATTTTGTAAAAAGAAAGGGGGGGGAGGTGTAAATGAAGGCGTGCACGTGTGGAACACTTTCACTGGATGGAATCCTGCAGCCGTAAAAAAAAAAAAGAAGAAGAAAAAGAAAGAAGTGTGTTTGAAGCTCCGACGAGATCAATTACACAAAAACAACAGAGACAAAGAAGAACGATGAGGTGGAGGACCTTTCCCACGCTGCTGCACACACACACACACACACACACACACACACACGAAAACACACACACACACACACACACACACAGACACAGACACACACACACTAAAACACACACACACACACACACACGAAAACACACAAACTAAAACACACACACTAAAACACACACACTGGCTTGATTCAGTGTGTAGCCCCCCCCCCCCCCCCCTGCAGACGGGGCGGCGGCAGCATCGAACCAATACAATCAATGGCTGCACAGATCCATGACCTCGACCCACCGCCGCCGTGCATCATGGGACAGGAAATAAACCTGCTAAAGAAAATGGAATGTGTGTGTGTGTGTGTGTGTGTGTGTGTGTGTGTGTGTGTGTGTGTGTGTGTGTGTGACTGAGCAGCAGCACACGTTCAGCTTGAAGCCGTGTGACCTTTGACCTTCTTCTAGCAGATAAACGTGTGTTGCTGATGTTCTCGTGGTTATTATGACGTGATGATGTCATCATCCTGATTGTTTTCCTGTCTTTGCTGTCGAAGGTCTAACTTATTCATTTTAATGCAAACATCGTAAAAAACAATAATAATTTAAATGTTTACGTTAAAAAACACCAACAAATCATGAGAATAAAAATAATATAAAAAATAATATATATTTTTTTAAATGTACACAAATACCTGTTCTGATAATAATAAAGAATATCAATAATGTCAAATTTAGGTATTTTCAGTGGAGGGTTATAATAATAATAATAATAATAATAATAATAATATTTTTAAAAGTAAAAAAGGAAAGAATATTAATTGTAGCTAATAATAATAATAAAAAACTATCTCACAGCTCATAGTCACATTTTTGATTAAAACAGATGATCTTAATAATATCCCTGTATCTAATTTGTTGTAAAAACGTTATTAGTTCTAAGAGCTGACGGGGGCTGAGAATAAAAGTGAATATTATGAATTATGATTATTAAAGGCATCATGTCGACAGGAAGAGCGTCTTGGCATCGCTGCTCTGAGATCAGCAGCCGGCCGACAGCTGAGTGCCTGAAACATCCAGGAAACGCTTCCTCACACGTTTAAATCAACACCAGTCACATCGCCTTCTGTCCTTCACATTCCATTGGACGGCTGGAAAGTGGGCGGGCTTAGAGCATCATGTAGTCTAACTGATCTAGTTTATGTGATCTGAAAGGGTGAAACTTTAATAAACGTAATAAGGAGACACTTTGCACCTTGACCACCTCAGAAGGAACATTTACACATTTTCCCTGTTCAATACCATGAAAACACACACACACACACACACACACACACACACACACACACACACACACCCTGCTGCTGCAAACACTTGAGCGCCAAATGTGAAATTAATCCACAGCTGAAAATAGTCCCTGACAAATGCACTTCCTCCTGTTTGAGGAACGTTGGGATAAAAAAAGATAAACTCCAGCAGTTTGAGGAAAGAACCGGACATTTATAAAAAGAAGAACGACGTTCTGATGCTCTCACATCAACACGCTCTCGACGAGAAACTAGAATATCTTTTGCATTTTTGAACCGCAGCCTTTTTCGCCACCCAGAGTCGTTTTTTTTTTTTAACCCGCCCCCCCCCGGGTACGTTCCTGGAGAGCAGCGGCAGCACATGTGTGATGCATTTGCCGAGCGTCCGTCTGCCAAACACTTCAGACCGCTTCAGGACTTCCATCCTACCGGCTCTCAGATTACACCGACAGATCCTCAGTCAGGGCATCGAACACCACGGCGTCCTAAAGCATATAGCACTCCAGTTCTAAAACCCAAAACCAGGGGGACTCCTCTCTGGTTGTATAGAAGTCTATGAGAAAATGGTCCTACTTCTCTCTGCTGGCCACCAGGGGGCGACTCCTCTCTGGTTGTATAGAAGTCTATGAGAAAATGGTCCTACTTCTCTCTGCTGGCCACCAGGGGGCGACTCCTCTCTGGTTGTATAGAAGTCTATGAGAAAATGGTCCTACTTCTCCCTGCTGGCCACCAGGGGGCAACTCCTCTCTGGTTGTATAGAAGTCTATGAGAAAGTGGTCCTACTTCTCTCTGCTGGCCACCAGGGGGCGACTCCTCTCTGCTTGTATAGAAGTCTAGGAGAAAATGGTCCTACTTCTCTCTGCTGGCCACCAGGGGGCGACTCCTCTCTGGTTGTATAGAAGTCTATGAGAAAATGGTCCTACTTCTCCCTGCTGGCCACCAGGGGGCAACTCCTCTCTGGTTGTATAGAAGTCTATGAGAAAATGGTCCTACTTCTCTCTGCTGGCCACCAGGGGGCGACTCCTCTCTGCTTGTATAGAAGTCTAGGAGAAAATGGTCCTACTTCTCTCTGCTGGCCACCAGGGGGCGACTCCTCTCTGGTTGTATAGAAGTCTATGAGAAAATGGTCCTACTTCTCTCTGCTGGCCACCAGGGGGCTACTCCTCTCTGGTTGTATAGAAGTCTATGAGAAAATGGTCCTACTTCTCTCTGCTGGCCACCAGGGGGCGACTCCTCTCTGGTTGTATAGAAGTCTATGAGAAAATGGTCCTACTTCTCTCTGCTGGCCTTCTACTGGTTGCAAAGATTACATGATGATCAGATTTTTGGATATGAAAAAATATCACAACATCGTCAAGAAAGGAATGAAAGAGAGAAGCGGCCTTCACATAACTAGTCCACCACAACAAGTCCACCACAACTAGTCCACCACAACTAGTCCACCTGGGAAACCAGTATGACCCACATCGAACTGGGAACATTTGTCGTGTGACGGCGAGGATTCAAGTATGCGTGTCACTGACACTCCTGCCCTCCTCTCCTGAACTCTCCTTCACCTCGGATCCAGATCCAGATCCAGCGGGGTCCTCCAAGGTGCCTCAGCGTGTTACACGAGAACCCCGACACCCGTGACCCGGGTCCATCCGATAGCCGTCGCTTTAATGCTGGCAGACAGAGGCCTCGTCCTCTCGTACACCACCGAGGACGTCAGCCGAGGACACGGGGGGGGACAAGCGGAGGTCTGGTTCCCCAGGATCCTGATGCTCCTGCACCCCCCAGACCAGACCGGCTCTGTGGGGACCCCCGTTCCTCCAGGATCATACTGTGTGGTCCGGCCCAGCGAGGTGGATGCTGTAACTCCCAGACCTGGAGCAGATATCTGATATCAGTGTGTGTGTGTGTGTGTACTCGTTATCATTATCAAGCTCCTTGTGAGGGACTTCAAAGAGTTCTCTGAGGAGGTCTGGGTGACCCGGTCCACGCCGTCTCTAATTAGACGACATCACTCGGTGGTTCGAGTCCCTTCCATGTTATTCTAATGTGGCCTCGTGTAACCGGGCTGCTGTCTGTCTGGTGGAGCTGACCCGTTAACCTTTGACCCTGAAGCGCTCCATGCTCTGACCTCCGCCGGCGGTCCTCCTTCGGGGGCCGGCGGCACCATGGAACAGCGGCGTGTTTACTTCCTGTGTGGAGATCCAGAGGAAGCTGATAGCAAGAAAAAAAGGAAAGAAAGTCAGAAAAAAGAAAACACAGCGTGACCTTTAAAGCGGCGCGGTTGACTCCGGCGGATTTGTGGAGGAATTCCAGCCGCCACACCCGCAGAGGTCAAAGGTCACATTGCAACACAGACGTCTCCCTGAAGGGCTCTTTGTCGGCTCCCTGAACACATCGCCGCTCCGAGGTGTGTTTTCACAGAGTTCTCCTCATGTTTAGATCATAACTCACCAGGTTTTATGGGTTTTTTATGGTGAGACACGACGGCCTCCAGTTCCCATGATGCCGAGGGGCTGGCATGAGGAAAACGCTGATTATTGATCCGTTAAAAAACAAAACATCTGAGCAGGACTTTGTTCCTCCGGAGTCTGCAGGGAGACGGCTCCATCTGCTGGTCTCAAGACCTCAGACCGGCTCAGACGAGTCCTCCAACACTGGCATCGTATGCACTACAAGTTGTCTCTGTTCCATTTTCTTTGAGTTTATATTCCTGAATTTTAAAGTAAAAGCACACCAAGTTTACTTGTAACTCTGTAAATAAAAACATTGTGCATAATGAACTGGAACATTTCCACTTTAATGGACTAGTTTACCTGCATCAGGACAGATCCTCAGGCCGGTCCGGGTGTTTTCTTTCAGACTATACATTTGGTTTTTGATGCATCACAAATACCTTTCTAATGGAAGGGAAGAAAGGAGGTGGAGGTAGATGGATGGATCCGACAAACACAGGACTTTCATCCAGGAGACCGCTGTTCTTGTCCTGTGTGTGAAACCGAAAGCCAATTTTAAATAGCTTAGTCGTTCACATGAACAGAAACAGGAACACAAAGTTCAAACCTGGGCTCATCATCATCATCTTGTTTCTACCACCCATTGGACGGTTACTTGGTGAAAGGTCGCGGGGCGGGTAGACGGACTTTAAAGACAGCCGACGGGGGAATGGGAGGAATGTGCCAGCAGAGTCAACAAGGTCGTTATCCCTCCGACTCGTTATCAATACGAGTTGGAGGGAGAGCAGCCGGCGTCGTCAAAGACACGTTATCTTCTTCTCAGTGGCGGGAGGAAAGAGAGGAGGGGAGGGGTGGTTGCCATAGCAACACAAGGAAGGAATAAAAATAGCAGCAGTAGTATCGAGGTAATAAACTACATTTCCCACAGAAACAAACTGCATTGTGAATTATGTTTAGAGGAAAATGCATTTTTGTCGTGGATCACGTTTTGCTCTCGATGTGTTGCAGGTCTGGGTCTGGAAGTCCAGACAGGTCCAAAACCACAGGTCTACCACCAGGATGCTGCTGTTGGTGTCCCGCACTTTTGTTTGCATCCCTGTTTCGTTTTGTTTAAATTTCGTAGTCGTTAGTCAAACCAAAATTTTTTACTAAACCTAACAAAACTTTGTGTTTTCTTCGTTAAAATGGAGGTTGCACTTTAGCTGTATGCTAACTTTTTTTTACAGGAGACGGAGTTTGTTAGCGGTAATATCGAACCGAGTAGCAAATTTAATCTATGAGGCACACTACAAACACAATCTCAAGGTGCTTCACTACACAACTTGTTTAAACACAACAGTTTACGCAAAAAGAACTACGTGATTTTAAGGGTTGAAATCTGATAAATGAATAAATACAATTCTAAACAAAACATGAGTTTGCAGGTAGATTTGTTTATCATCTGCATAAGTGTAAAATTGATGTTGTGGCTCCTCGGTTTTTTTCAGATCAAAAAGTGCAGTGGCCCCAAGATTGACCCCTTGGGGGACACCGGAGGTAACACAGCTGATGCTGGAGGAGGAATTGCTGTCATTGTTCCCATCTTCCTGTGTGGTAGTAATGGAAGAAATCGGGGGGCAGGATCAGGTCCACTAATGCACAACACCTCTCCCTTTGAGTTATGACACCTTCCTCAGTTTCCCACAGTCCCCCGTGAACCCAGAACCCCCGGCGGTCTGAGGACTTTTGCCGCTATCCTGCCATTTTCTATAAATAACTCACGGGTGGCCTCGTATCTCCCCCCTGAAGGTCTGGCTCGTGGCCTTGATCTAGTCTCGAGCCTCCAGATGCGAGTCTGGAGGAGGATTTGAGGACAGACATCCCTCCCCCCCCCAATAGTCCTGGTCAGTGTCAGGAGTCCTCACGAAGACCAACTCGTCATTCAGCCCCAGACGCCCAGAAGTCAACAGAAGGTGCAGAGGAGCCCCCCAGGTTCATAATTGATCCCAGAGCTGCTTCTTCTACTAAGTACCCCCCCACCCCTAAATGCCCCCCCCCCATTTCCACCCCTCCAAGCCTCTTAATTAATCAAGAGTAACACGAGGAGGCAATGTATTCCAAACATCCTCAGCTTTTGCAATAACTTGCCTCTCACTTCTTCTTCCCTAAATCTGTTTCCACTCTGCCCCCCCCCATCACCAATTGTCATCATTGCTACCATTCCCTCTGACGGACAAACCGCCCCCCCAAATTGCATCTATGGCTATCCGGCCCCCATCCAACAGCAATGGTATGTTCCCATGTGGAACTTGTAAGATGGAAACACGACTGCAGGAATCCATCATTGCTGCACTCTTACTGTGAAAAGATCATTTCCTGCTACCGATGGCCTCTTGGTGTTTGTGTGACCTCAGGACGGCGAGGCCACGCCCCCCCCCCTACAGTCTAAACACACCTAACTTGTAAATATTCCTTCCCTGCATCCAGAAACATAAACGGCCTTAGTGCTTCAGGGCTTAGCGGCGCAGGGTTTCCCACACTCGAGGCGGCGATGATGTCACACCCGGCCATGCCACCCACAGAGTCCGGCCCTGCAGCCTCCCGGTGTTTAGAGAAGCGCCGCATGACCTGAAAGCTTCTTAGTCTCCTGGTCTCTAAACATCCACCGGCGGGTCGCCTTCAAGGTGCAACGAAGTTAAAAAAAAAAGAAAGAAAGTAGTTTAAAACATCAACAGAATGTGACGAGGTTAAACTGACATGAGCATCCTGTCCTGTAATACCAACTAGAGCCTCTAAGGGCGATAGTAAGTCACTGCAGTTTGGATTAAAATTTCAAATACAGCAAGTAATTACAAAATATAGTATGTGCCACAAAAATGAAAACAATTATGAAAATGAAAATAATTATACTATGGTACGCCATTCAAACATTAATATGGTAATTCCTGCTGCTTGTGTTCGTCAGATGCACCCTTCGCTCCTCCACACTCCAAATATGGTCACTATGGTCACCATGACGACGTCCACTTCTTTTAGACGGTCTATGTGAGCAGGCCTTTTCCAAACCGGCCTCGTTTCTTCCAGACCTCTGGCGACAAAAAAATCTGAAATATCTTTAAAAAAAATTAAATAATAAAAGCGTCATTAGTAGACATTTTAACAATAAACCCCTTTACAGTGAAAAATTATATAAAATAAATAAAATACAACATAGTCATGTTTCTAGATATTTTATTCATCCAGTCACTGTTTTATTGTTGTGAACACAAACGCAAAGAACTAAAAAGAGCAAATACAGGAAGTGACCTTGTGCAATAAGAGTCCGTCTGTCAGCGACTTCATCAGATCAACCTCAGTGTTTTAAATAGCACTTCAAAAATATACTCTAATAAAATATCTGTAGTTAGAATATGAAAAGCTAAATTAAAAAATGCATAATATATATATTTTAATTTATATTATATATATATATATATATATATATATATATATATATATATATATATATATATATATATATATATATATATATATATATATATATATATGTGTGACTGACTACTACACAGCACTCCATCCGTGTTTAAATCAGACCAAATGCATCGACGCAGGAACTTAAAGGGAAGTAGAGAAGAAGTAGTTCCCTTTAAGGCGATCAGCTGATACAGTGCGACCAGCGTTTTCCCTCATGATGGATTACAGGTCTCAGTATTCTGGTCTCTCATTGGCTGGAGCTCCTTCCTGCCTTCCTTTCACAATAAAACTACCTGCTTTTCACCAACTGTCCAAAACACACAACCAACACTAGTTCATGGATTTGAACCGTCCGTCGAGTCTTTCAGAGCTCCGTCTTCCCGCCGCCCACCGAGCTGCTGGCCGCCGTGGCGCCCTCGGTCGCGGCGGCCTCCTTGGGCTGGAAAGCCAGCGAGGCAGAGTTGATGCAGTAGCGTTTCCCCGTGGGTCTCGGCCCATCGTCAAACAGGTGTCCCAGGTGAGCGCCACACTGAAACGGGAGAATCATCATCACTTTAAATGTTTCAGCCTCCTCGT
Organism: Eutrigla gurnardus; assembly: GCF_963514095.1. Taxonomy (NCBI): domain Eukaryota; kingdom Metazoa; phylum Chordata; class Actinopteri; order Perciformes; family Triglidae; genus Eutrigla; species Eutrigla gurnardus. Next base: position 17,478,231 of record NC_139932.1, read on the forward strand.
CCAATGAAAGAGTCCGGTATCTTACCTGGCTGCAGGTGGTCTCCACGCGGTGCATCCCGTAGGAGAAGTCGTCCGACACCGTGACGGAGTCGGACTTCACCAGGTCGTAGAAAGACGGCCAACCTTGAACACACCACCCAATCCTGTTAGCTCTGGATGCTAAACCCAACCTGATTGGTCCACACAACAGGAGTTCCACTTACCGGATCCGGAGTCAAATTTAGTTTTGGAGCTGTGAGTGGAAACAAAGGCGGGAATTAGAGAAGGTGATCTTTAATGTAGGAGGAGCTTCAACATGGGCCTACCTGAAGAGCTCCGCCCCACAGACCACGCAGGTGTAGCTGCCCTCGTCCTTCTGATGCGTTAAGCCTCCGGCGAAGGCGCTGCGGGGAAACGGACGTCAGTACCTTTACATAGACATCGTCTCACTTCAGTTCTCGGTATACTCGTTATCATTATCAAAGGAAACGCAACAAAACGGTACTAAGCGGTACCTCTCTGTCCCCCTCTCCTGGGTGACGTGGTACTGCAGGGGCGTGAGGCGTTTCTTCAGCTCCTCCTGAGAGAAGCTCAGCGGCCACGTCTTCTTGGTCCGACATGCTCCTGAAGAAGAGGACAAGCATCGTAACCACACAGATACTCTTCTACTCACTCAACCAGTCAGATACAAAATACAAAGACCAGCAAAATATCATTTAAAGCCGTCGTTTCCCGAGGTGACGTCCAGCTGTTCAGGATAAAAACTAGATTTAAGTGTGAGTTAAAAACACAACCAGTGCATGCAAGCTGCAGGAAGCAAAGCGTGAATCTCTGTTAGCGCTGGAGGTCCGGCTGAGCAGAGCTGCAGACCGACTCAAAGGGAACAGGAAGTCGTGTTCGTGAGCGTCGGGAGGGAAGCGCTGATGGAAACCAAGCAGCTTCAAAGAGCAGATTTTCACATTTTTGTGTCTGAGGTTGTATTCAGACGTGTAATTAACTACTTTCTTCCGATTAATGGAGACATATTTATACACATGTTGCATTAGGACATTGGTTCATATTTTTTTCTGCTTTTACGTTAATATTTAATCACATTTGTCACTTGGACATTAAAACATGGGGGTAAACATGCAGAAGTTACCCTTTAATGGTTTATAAAATGTATTGTTCCTTCTGTTTGGCATAAACATAATTATGGAAGACTTAAAATGCCTAAACAAATTCAAACAAAGTAATTAAAATGTAATTACAATGTTTGTATTTTGTTTCCTGAAAAGCTTCACAAACTTTCAGAAACTTCTTACTGTGAGAAGAAAAAAAAAATCACAAACAGAACTAAATGTACAGTCATGGTCGCCCTCTGCTGGACAACAGTGGGATGTTTTTATTTGAGTCTATTACACATGTTGTGTTGTGATTATTTGGCTTCTGCTTCGACCCGTGTTTACTGCTGTAATACTGCACACTGTGAAATAAATAAAGGATAACGTCCTAAAAACACACACGAGGTCAAAGTGCAACATGTGTAGAAATATCTGACCCTGGATCAGATCTGAAGAACTACAAAAGGAGCTCTCAAGCATCGCTGCAACGGATTTGATCCGGCAATCCCCCAGAGGAGGAGGAGGATGAGGAGGAGGAGGGTGAGGAGGAGGAGAAGGGTGAGGAGGAGGGTGAGGAGGAGGAGAAGGGTGAGGAGGAGGAGGGTGAAGAGGAGGAGGATGGGGGTGAGGAGGAGGAGAAGGGTGAGGAGGAGGACGGTGAGGAGGAGGAGAAGGGTGAGGAGGAGGAGGGTGAAGAGGAGGAGGATGGGGGTGAGGAGGAGGAGAAGGGTGAGGAGGAGGACGGTGAGGAGGAGGATGAGGAGAAGGGTGAGGAGGAGGAGGGTGACGGTGAGGAGGAAAAGGAGGATGAGAAGGAGGAGCGTGAGGAGGAGGGTGAGGATGAGGAGGAAAAGGAGGATGAGCGGATCAAAGCAGTGAAAGCAATGTAAAGATGATGAGGAGGAGGAGGAGGGTGACGGTGAGGAGGAAAAGGAGGAGGAGCGTGAGGAGGAGGGTGAGGAGGAGGAGGAGGAGGAGGAGGAGGAGGACCGGATCAAAGCAGTGACAGCAGTATAAAGATAAAGAGGAGGAGGAGAAGGAGGAGGACCGGATCAAAGCAGTGACAGCAGTATAAGCGGCTGTGATGTGGACAGTAGGCATGCGGACACACCAGCCGGCGTTAGGGGGATCAGACACACGGCACCCAGCAGTCAGTGGACCTGAGGGGAGGCTGCAGGGCCGCAGAGCCACCGGCTGGCTCTTGGTTATTAGATGCAGCAGGTTGAAGCCCGACATGATGGCTGCTGGAGAGAGGCTCCACCCACAGGGACAAGCCACGCCTTCGTGGGCGGAGGAGGAGGAGCTACAACCGACGGCTAGGCTGGATGAAGGGGAGCAGACAGGGAGAAACAACACGGGTCAACATACGGGACAGCATGAAGAAAGAAAAGACGTGGATTTAACACGTGCTGGATCGGGATCTGTTTGGAGGACGTTGGTTAACAGGACACCAGAATACATAAAGAAGAATTCACAACATCAATAACATCATCACAGATTTGTTTCCCACCGGTTTCTTTTATTTGAAAACATCAACTTGTGCAAAATAACTTGTGAAAATTAAACATGTGAGGTCAACTGAAGCAGGAAAAAATAACTATTGTGGCGATTTATTCCTGTGTTTATGACGAAAGATCAGGTGCAGAAAACCTTTTACTTCCTGTTTTAATAAAATTTCTGAATGTTTTAACCTGGAAATTGTATTTTTAGAATGAAGGATCTTCATTTCAACTTTTTATTATTATTATCCAATATTATCCTGGAAAAAAACTTTTTTTGGCCGGTGATTTAAGTCATAAACACAGGAAAGAAAATAAATAAATAAATAAATGGATGAATTCTGCCTCTCTGGACTTCCATACAGGTCTAGAAAACCATAAAGGATTTAGTTAATCATCATATCTTAAAAAATAACACGTTATTTGGGGGTCGACCGAAACTGATCATTAATAATCTAAGAGACCGATATTTGTTGTCATGTCAACGTAGCCAGAGAGAGATTATCATATTATTATCGTTTGTTTATATATTTGTATTTAATTATCTTTATTATTCTGGAGAGGGAGAGAGAGAGGGAGAGAGAGAGCTGCAACAGTCTAACTAATGCTAACGCTAATGCTAACAGATTACTCTACCTAGAAGAGCAGCCGGCAGTGCAGGGTGACAGACTGAGCTGCTGCCTTGCCCAAAGGCACGATGCAAGGCCACGAAAAGTCCACGTCTGAGGACGGCCATGAGACACACAGTCACACTGAAGAGAGAGAGACAGAGAGAGAGACAGGAAGAGAGAGAGACAGGAAGAGGCAAAGCGTCCGAGTTAAAAATGTTTCCTGACCGTCTAAATGATAATCAGATGTTTCGGTTGGATGAATTTGATCGTGGTGAATTTCCATTAAGCGGATAATCGTAACCGTCTCGCTTGAGAAATAATAAAATAGAACCTGAATTAACAATACAGGAAACCAAAATACATTTTTATGTATTTATCCTTTACGCAGAGAGGCCTTATTATTTATGGTCATCTTATGTAAGATTATTTTATTGTTTTTCACAAAATGAAAAAGGAGTTTAGAATTATTTTGACTTTTTAGTTTTACTGTGAATGTTTTTACTGGACTTTTATTTATTTTTATTGAATCGTTTTTAATGTATTGTTTTTACTCATATTTTGTTGTTGTACAGCACTTTGATGGAAAGCGCTTTTTCTTCCTGGAAAACAACATTTCCATTAACTTTATTGTTTTAATCTATTAAATAAATGAATGTGTATTTGAGTCTGATGATCGGCGGATGAAGGTTGGGCTATATTTAATATCTCTGGATCAATTCTTTGTGGCAACATGAGAGAATATTCACATCAGAGAGGAAACGCTGCCAGATAAACGGCTGGACGACGACCTTATATGGCAGCGTTTTCATCTCCCGCTCTAAAAGGCCCGTCGCTATGGCGATCAGCTGACGATCCCGTATTAAAATAACAATAAAAGCATACCAAAAGTGAGTCAAAGCATGAAGCCCAGGTGGAGATGTGTCATCACATACAACATACATTTCAAGCACTTATTCTAAATCCAAGCACTTTTCAAACCTTGAAAACACCACAATAAGTGTTTTCAAGGATTTCCAGGCCCTTACCAACCCTGACTAGCTCTGCGTACCTATTTACATCAACAATAAGCATTTTAAAGCTACGTCTCAGGTGTTAAAGCTGTCTAAATATGTCGTCATCGTGAACTTTATACCTATGAATAGAAACTCATTTCATACCTCACAATACATTTGCAAAGCCCTTTTCAATTATTTAAAACCTGCACATGGACCGTTCTGTTAGTGTTCCCCACCCTCCTCTTCACTTCGTACAGCTGTGACTCCACATCGCACACCAGCTACGATATATATTATAAACGATAAATCCCTCCGGAAGTAAGCTGTGGCTACGTTTGACTTACTGGTCTACAAAGACCCGGGTCCACAAAGACCCGGGTCCACAGGGCTTCAGTGTCTCTGCTGCAGAATGAGGTCAGCCACACAACTCGCCCCAACAATGAGAAATATTCTGGTCCGGCAGCTAAACGGCTAAAGCCCCGAGGGGGGGCAAACACTTTGTTTATTGGATTCCTGACATTCGCCGTGTTTACGTGGACGTGAATAACCCGTTTATATGTTAGCACAAGTAGACGTTAAACATCCTGTTTACGTAGAAAAACATGGATGTGCTAGCAGCCCGGAATACACTGTTGCATGATGACATCACCCATCGGTTTGTTGACTACGGGTTTTAAGCCTCGAGTTCAGCTTTTTATTTGTCGCCAACTTGGTATTTTTGCAACCGGTGAAAGGAAGTGACCATATTTGGACATAACTGTGGAGGATATTTTGGAGGTCTGGAAGACGCATTAGACCAGTTTGGAAAGGGCCACTAACGTAGACTGTAGAAGAAGAACACATCGTCATGGTGACGTCACCCGTCGTTCTGAGCCTCGAGTTCAGCATTTTTGTGACCATATTTGGACTGTGGAGGAGCGACGGGTGGATCTGATAAACACAACAGCAGACGGCCCCCCAGCCCGAGCAGCACCGTTACTGGATCTGGATCCATGTGGATTCTGGTATTGAACCTGCTAACAAAGTTAGCTTCTTTAATTCAAGTTCAACTTTACACCAAGAGAGAAGTAGGACCATTTTCTCATAGACTTCTATACAACCAGAGAGGAGTCGCCCCCTGGTGGCCAGCAGAGAGAAGTAGGACCATTTTCTCATAGACTTCTATACAACCAGAGAGGAGTCGCCCCCTGGTGGCCAGCAGAGAGAAGTAGGACCATTTTCTCATAGACTTCTATACAACCAGAGAGGAGTCGCCCCCTGCTGGCCAGCAGAGAGAATGATAGGTTATGAAGCTAACTTTGTTAACCAGAATCCATATGGAACCAGACGCCCCCTCCGCAATTCCAAACATGGTCACTTCCTTCACCGGTTGCAAAAATGCCGAAATCAAGGCTTCAAAACCGTAGTCAACAAACCGCTGGGTGACGTCACGATGACTACGACCATTTCACCCTGTCTCCCGGTCTAGACTAGTCCCTGGTGACACGTCAAAGTTATAGTACGTTGTACAAAACAAAACACTTCACTAAGTGTTCAGTCTGCGTTCCCTGACAGGTTGCCAGTTACGTCCGAAACCCGCTCCTCCGCTCGAACATTCGCTCCGGGTTCATCATGCTAGCTGACACCGCCACCGCTCGCCTGCGTTAAGTTAGTACACGGAACACAACACGAACAAATAACGCGTAACTTACCTGAGAGAAGCAGCAGAAACAGGAAGCTGACGGTGACGCGCGGTGTCGCCAGCGTTAATCACGTAAAAGAAACGGACGGAACCGGGACGGGCGAGCTAAGCTAACGAGCTAACCGTCCGCTTGACCAACAGGCTCGTATGTTAGTGCGCGCGTGGACGGGTAGAATAACAGAGCGAGAGCAGCCTGCACATCTCCAAATATGGTCACGTCTCCAGCAACGTCATGGCGTGATGTAACGTTCACGGGATTATAAAAAAAACAGTCAACAAAGTTAGTTACAAAAAAACCCGTCTTCTTCAGTATAAGTGACAAAACAGCAGTGTAGTTGCTATGGAAACAACATAATACGACAGTGTGTACGGATTACGGTGATTTAATGTGGTCTTTATAGTTTTCATATATGATTATATCTGGAAGTCTTTTAAATGAAGTGTTATATAATATATATAATAAGTAAATGACTTATGATCTATTGTTGGAAAGTATACATTTCTGAGTAAGTCACAGAAACATGTAAAGGTCATCATCCTGAGAAAACTCTCTAAATAATGACTCACTATCTCAAAATAAGTATTTTAATGACAAACCTTCTCAGAATTACGAGTAATTATCTCAAAACAATCACTAACCATCTCCAAATATGGGCATGATACCTTAAAAATGAATAATTATGAGAACATTTCTCTAAATAATGACTTAGTATCTCAAAATTTGAATTTTTCTCAAACTGACTTAAAATAAGGAGAAACTTTTGCAAAAATAATGAGTTTGTTTCTCAAATAATTATTTAAAAAATCTTTTCTCATAATGACTTACAGGATGTTTTCACACTGGCAGAAATGGGGAGACTCACATGATCTTATTTATGATCAACTAATCTCTCGTTCTGTTTCTGTCAGCTTTGGGCCTCCGTACACAACAACACAAGCACAACAAGCACAATTTTAAAAACTCCTAATAAACCTTTAATTTGAGCCGTTTGTACAATTGACAAATTACATTAAAACGTCTGTCTTCTTAAATGTCTGTAGTATTGTACACCCCCCCCCTCCCTCTGGCTAGCAGGTTAGGGATACTGGTAACTCCAAACATACAACGTAATGGAAATAAAGCTGCATATAATAGTACATATTACAGTTATATCAATGTACAGTGTTTACATAAAATACATCGGAGGAAAGAGCACATCGAGGAGGATGTGTTTTTAAAAAGGTGAAGCACGAGGCTGGAGAAGTGCCATCACGTGAAACCAACATTTACATTCAGCCTCGTTGCTGCAGGCGCACCGTCCTGCCGGAGACGTACAAAAATAGATCACAGCGATGCACCGTCCACTGGCTTATTTCGGAAAGTGTTCACTTTTATTTTGTCTTTTTTTTGTTTTTACACATCCTGACAGTTTGTTTGGAAGCGGGATGTTAAAGGTTTCGATCCTCGATGAAAGAAAAAGTTATGACACGTATGTAACAGGTCTAGTGACATTAAAATAGTACATCACCACAGCTGATTTAAAAAAAACAATAATAAATAGAGAGAAGCATTTGGTTTAATATCAAAGGAAACTGCTACAAAATACCGAATCTGAAGATGTCAAACTCTACCCCAAAAAAACTACTTCTATGGCAGGCCTGGCTCACCCTTGAAACATTTCTTAAATCCAGCACGTTCGCCAGTGATGCAGTGCCAGTCTTTAAAAAAAAGAAGAAAAAAAAAAAGCACAAATTTAAGGCACGGTTGGGTCGCCTGCTGCAAAACTGCCTCGGCAGGTTTTTTTGAACATTTGAAATGTGCATCATTTTTGTACAATTTCACACTGCAAATACTGACTTTCAGTTCACTGCATAAAAAAAATTAAATTACGTCTGGCAATGCCTGGATTTAAAAAATATATATTTCACCGTTTTCTGAATACTCAGGTGCTGTAAAAAAAAAAAAAAGAAGAAGAAAAACACACAAGCGATCAGGAATCCCTAAATTCAGGATGGTCTCGTTAAAGGAAGGAGGGGGGGGGGGGTATCTGGGAGTATTAAAACAGTACTGACAACAAAAAAAGCACGGTAGCATCGTTCAGACCCGGTTAGACGAGGAGGGGGACGCCGACAGGGAAAAATGACCCGGCTCTTAAAACAAAAACAAAAAAAGGAGGTAAATAATAAAACACAAGAAAAAAATAATAATTTGGGGGAATATATTGGATTATATCTGGAGATGAAAGGGCTCTGGATGCAAGAAAAAACATCAACAGACGGACGATGTGATAAAGCTTGTGCCACCATTCACACGTATTTACAGCACGCCATCGACTAGCTCACGCCTCCTCGCTTGACTAAATAATAATAATAATAATAATAATCAGAACAACAGGGAGCATCGAACGTGACAGAGAGAGGGAGGGAGGGAGAGAGAGAGCACACACTTGCATGCAGCCGTTTCCACACAGCGGCCGAATGGGGGGGCGGAGTCTCTGCACACATCTTCATTATTCCAGAAGAACGTTGCTTCCTTGTTAAATCCGTGACGCTGGAACACAAAGGGGACTGAAAACAAAAACAAAATGGCGCTGGAGGACTCCTCTCGTGATGGCGTGCTGGAAAAACTGAAAAGCTCCCCCCGAGACGCAGACTTGAAGCCTCCCCGCTCCATGAAGCGGTGAAGGAGCAGCAGGTTGCTGGTCATGCTGGGGAGGGGGGGGGGGGGGCTCACGAGAAGCCCGAGGAGTTGGCGGAGCCGCGGTGATGCAGGCGGGTGGAGGCGGCGTTGTTGGTGGCGTTCACGTGGACGCTGGAGGCCTTCAGGGGCGCGCTGCAGCCCTGAGCCTGCGGGAAGCGCTGGTGGTACCGGTCCAAACGCAGGTACTTCACCGTCACCAGCTTACCTGTCGGACCAGAGACAGACATCACATTAGTCCAGAGACCAGACCAGACTATGTGGAGAACCAGAGACTGTCTGTGGTCCCCCAGAGGTCTAGATAGTAGCCCACATTAGTCCAGAGACCAGACCAGACTATGTGGAGGAACCAGAGACTGTCTGTGGTCCCCCAGAGGTCTAGATAGTAGCCCACATTAGTCCAGAGACCAGACCAGACTATGTGGAGAACCAGAGACTGTCTGTGGTCCCCCAGAGGTCTAGACGTAGCTTACATTAGTCCAGAGACCAGACCAGACTATGTGGAGGAACCGGAGACTGTCTGTGGTCCCCCAGAGGTCTAGATAGTAGCTCACATTAGTCCAGAGACCAGACTATGTGGAGGAACCAGAGACTGTCTGTGGTCCCCCAGAGGTCTAGATAGTAGCTCACATTAGTCCAGAGACCAGACCAGACTATGTGGAGGAACCAGAGACGGTCTGTGGTCCCCCAGAGGTCTAGATAGTAGCCCACATTAGTCCAGAGACCAGACCAGACTATGTGGAGGAACCAGAGACGGTCTGTGGTCCCCCAGAGGTCTAGATAGTAGCTCACATTAGTCCAGAGACCAGACCAGACTATGTGGAGGAACCAGATACTGTCTGTGGTCCAAACAACAAGGTCTCTGCTGTATTTATGTCTAGATGACCTTATATGGAGTGTCTATGGAGCAGCTACAATGTTAGCGTAGCCTAGTACCATCAACCAGACTCCATTCAGAAAACCAGCGTTTTAACAGTAGTTATCTTGTGGTCTTGCAGACAGACCTAACAAAGCGTGACTCAGCACTTTTTACTGATTACCATCATGATGGAGTTATTTCAGCATCCTTTTCATCTGGTTATTGATATTAAATCACAGATCAATAATTGATTTTGCATGCTGGGTCACCACGATATGAAAATAGAAGCATCGCTGGGCAGTAATTCCTACTGGACTTCCTTTAAAAGCGCCATACAAATAAAAAGTATCATTATTATTATTATTATGATTATTCGTGTATCATCTTCTCCTGTGTGACTATGGAAATACACCGACATCAACACGGTTGTTACTCAAAGGAGGCGGACTTACCGTCGAACCAGGAGCCGTGAAGCGCCTTGAAGGCTCTCCCCGAGTGCTCCGCCGAGAGACACTTGACGTAGACGCAGCCCTGTGAGAGAGAGCAGACAGTGTGACATCACCGCAGACAACAGCATGACATCACTGGCGGGGACCAGAGCGTACCTCTCGGGAGTTCTTGTCGACGGCGATGTGGACGATGCCGTCGTTGTCGTTGCACTTCTCCAGGATGGCCTCGTGGATGGCGAGGTCCCAGTTCTCCCCGACCTCCCTGACCACACAAACACATGCAAGAGGGTCGGTACAAGAGGGGGAGGAGCTACGCACGGCGGCGCGCCAGGAGAGCGGTACTCACATGACGGGGTCGAACATGTTTCTGATCTTCAGACACGGGGTCAGGCTGTTGGGGGGCGAGTTCCTCCGGTCCAGAGGGAACGCTGAGGAGGAGACCAAAGTCATGTGTTAGGGGGGTAAACCCACAGCGCATCAGAAGTAAACGTTGTCATGGTGACGTCACCCATCGGTTTTGAAGCCTCGAGTGTGGCAAACGTCATCGAGGACACAAAAGCGAAGCAGATATTTAAAAAAATTTGGTGGATTTCACCAAACTGACCCACGTGGGCTGGAGAAACCAGATTAAAGTATTGATCTGTGATTTAATATCAATAACCAGATGAAAAGGATGCTGAAATAACTCCATCATGATGGTGATCAGTAAAAAGTGCTGAGTCATGCATTGTTAGGTCTGTCTGCAAGACCACAAGATAACTACTGTTAAAACGCTGGTTTTCTGAATGGAGTCTGGTTGATGGTGCTAGGCTACGCTAACATTGTAGCTGCTCCATCAACACTCCATATAAGGTCATGTAGAATTACCTTTCCCCTGCCAGACTTTGGAGGGCACCGAGGAGGTCTTGTCACAGCTGATTGAGGGCTGGATCCACCTCCAGACCAGGAAGTCCGCCCCGCCGATCCTCTGAGTCTCTTTCCGGATCCTGGACTCGTTGGCCGAGAGGAATTTCTCGGCTCGCTCCCAAACCGTCTTCATCTTCTTCCTGTAAAAAGTGAATCCAGTCGGGTTTTAATTCCAGGTCCTGATAAAGACCAAATCTGCGTATGTCGGTACTGACCGCTCCTGAGGCTGGACCAGGGAGTCTCTGACGTGGGGGATGGGCAGGTAGGGCTGCAGGTCCTGGTTCTCCTGGCAGGCCTCGCTGTGGCTCCTCAACACGTCTGCACAACAAGAAGGACGGATCAAATACTAATCTAATAAGATGTAACGTCATGTTTTATATTTAAATGAAGCTGCTCCACATCCGAATGAATCCAATGTTTGGTTTGTTGCTTAATTTAATGTATTGTTTTTCTATTTGTATCACTTTTATTTACATGTATGTAACTAAGTATGTATGTACATATATCTGCATAGACACCGTCAGAAAGTGGGTTTTGCGTATTGAAACGTGACTTTAGTGTGAGCTTTAATGTCTCACCGATGATCCTCTCCACCATGTCGTACATCTGCCGGGTCTGCTCCTCCTCCCGCCTCCAGCGGTACTTCATGTAGCAGACCACGCTCCACACACAGCCGACCACTGCACACACACACACACACACACACACACACACGCTGGATGATCATTTCCACCTCACGTTTCCACGGTTACCAAGCAATAACACACGAATGGTGACTCCTAGTGGTACGATCTCATTAAATCCTCCTGATCAGGACGAGTCGTTTGCTAGATGGATGCAGGGTTCATCAAAAAGTCAGATTTCAAACCTTGAAAACATTAAATTCAAGTGTTTTCAAGGATTTCCAAGCCTGTTTACTGTCGTTCCCGCGGCTAACACTCACCGACGGCGATGAGGAAGACTCTGCTGATGACGGTGAGGAAGGCCCGGCGGAAGCGGCAGGTGAAAGGCATCTTGGGATGCGTGGACTCCAGCCGAGAGATCTCGGAGACGTCGGTCAGCAGCTCGTCGGCTTCCTGCCCCGTCAGCCGGATCCCGACGTCCTGGCCCGTCCGGATGATCCACTCCAGAGAAATAACGACGAAGCCTTTGAACTCCTCATTCTGAGCCTGAACGACAAGGACAAATCAGTCGCTACCGAGTACACCACAGACCCCGGTCCAGAGCCTGGTCCAGAGCCCGGTCCAGAGCCCAGTCCTGGTCCAGGGAACAGGCAGGGGTGTGAATGTGCGGATCGTACCACTAAATATGCAGAGGCCTCGTCCATGGACAGACTCCGGTTCGGATGCTGCTGGTCTCCACAGTCGTGTTGGCCTGCCAACACAAAGTTCGTGAGTGTCACGTGTAACACAGTGCATTGTGGGTAGTTTATCTGTTGTTGAATAAATGCTACAACTAGATGTTCCCGTGTCTCGTTGTCAGACCAGCAGATGATTAAAGCGACGGAGGACAGCAACTCTGTCTGTTCTCATGTTTACTCAAACGTAAGTAGAGAGTGGACGTCTACCTGCGACGTGGGCCAGGTGGTCGTGGAGGTTGAGTAGCAGGTTCAGGATCAGGTCCTTCTCCGCCTTGTTCTGCAGACAACAAACACTCAGTTGGACATTCTGGTGTGAAACCTCGACACCATCTAGTGGACTAACAAAGCAACTGCCGCTAAAAACTTTAACCCTCCGAGGCCCGCAGCGAGACCCTGGACGCCATCAGGTCTTTAAAGAATACAAATGTACCCTCTTGTTTGTTTTGGAACTATAGGCTGCATTACACATTATTATATTATGGGGGTCCTTGACCTTAAATGCTGGTTTATACAGTAAAAGATTGGTACACTACTATCTGTGAAATATCCTCCTACGGCGCTGCATGTCAGTCGTCTTTGATTATCCCAAAAAGCCATAGAAGTCCTATTAATAATATGAATTATTATTATTAACGAGGCAACAGGTCGGCCGTGTCCACTTTTCAATCTGTGATGGCTCCGTCTAATTCCTGGGTAAACACTCCAAGCTGCTGCTTCTACGACATATTGAACAAAAAAAAACTACTTTGCAGAAAAGATCTACTTACATAAGAAGAGTCAAAGTCGCTGCCAAACGGGTGGCTCTTAACTGCAACAAAGGAGAGAGAGAGAGAGAGACATTGAGACTTAATGTAACGCAGCACACATGTAAAGGCAAAGCCGGGATTAGCGGATGGAAAAGTTGCGTCTCCACAATACGAGCGGCGTGTTTGAGAGACGGAGGAATGCCAGCGGCGGCGGCTCACGTGAGTCAGTGTCTGTACAGGAAAACCCTCGCCCATCAGCACGGGACGGCTGGAGCGCCGCCATCATCATCACCACCACCATGATTATTTACACCGCGTGGAGCGAAGAGACGACTTCACACATCAAATGGGAATTTTATTCTTTATATATATATATTCACACGTAATGTTGCCAAGAAAACGTGCTCTTCCTTGTTTATTGGCCAGCAGAGAGTTCATCTATTAAAAGCGCCCCGTGGAGTTTTCCTGTAAACTAAACGTGTTTACATTGTTAAATAAAACCGGGTGTTTATAACAGATCTGAGATCTGTTTCCTTCGATTCTAAACACGCTTTCTAAAAAGAAGAAGGAGGAACAACCTGCATTCACTGTTTTTCATAACCCATTTACGTTCCGACTTTTTCTTGCTTTTGCCGGACCGCGATTTTTGGCGCGTTACCACGGCAACAGCGTGAATCATCGGCCAGCTCCATCCTTGAACGCGTGCACGACGTTTTTGGAATTCAGATTTATAAAGAAAGCTCCACGACGTACTCTGAATATAGAAATAATATATCATTTACAAAGTAAATATATTACAAATATTAGAAAATACATCTTTTGACTTTCCAGTCATCAATCAATTTTTTCCCACGGCCCCGGGGTTCTGCAGGGACCCGGCTAGGAACCCAGAACCTTCTGTGGAGGTGACCTGTTTACAGCATCATCACCACAGTATATATTTATGTGTTTATGATTAAATTGTTTAGTGACGGAGGAAAGACTATAGAGTACAAGCAATACCACTGTGTACTTAATACACTTTTACTTGATTAAAAGCATGAGATATTTTGTTATTAAATTATATATTCATAATACAATAATAATAATATTCTTATTCTATATTATGTTCTTGTGTTTTATGTATTATTGTGTATATGGTACAAATATTTTCTTAACAAATCACAATAAAACACTTTTGAGAGCTATATTAACATCAAAATGTACTTAGAATTCCAAAAATAAAAGTGCTGATGATGCAGAATATTATATAATAATAATGTCTAATTACTGATGCATTTATGCGTTTATCGGCAGGTAAACATTTTAACTCCTTTAATAGTTATACACTACTTAATAATAAATCATTGGGTAATATTTGTCTATATTTTGTATACAGGATCTTGTAAGTAATATTTTCCAATAAATAGGTAGCGGGTGATGATATCTCAACCTGAGATGTAGTATAACGCTACATAAGTGCTTCAAAAATACTTTAATACAGTACTTAAGTAGCCTAGATGTACTTAGCTACAATCCACCACTGCTATAGCACAAAGTTAGACTTAAAGTGCACCAGATGATTAAACTTTACGTTGTAGTTTTCTTCCGGGGGATCTTGGCTACTGTATATCCATGTAAATACTCATCTTGTAAATACTACTTATTGTATCGTTATATTTTTACATAAGCTATATTTGATCGTTTTTGTTATTGAATATTTGGGTCACAATCATTTCCTTTACGTTCAAGTTTCAGTTCCACTTATCACCATGACAACGAACGAGACAGCTTTCTAGAGTACATCATGAGGATAATCAAATATTGATCATTTTGCTGTTCTTTTTTTCATAGAATTAAATTGGATTATTGGTGTAAGCCTGAAGATATATATAGGCTCTGTTTACATGTCACATAACGCACCAATCTTTTAATCATTGTCATATAAATCACTGTAGATGGGACGCAGAATGGCTGTGAGAGCACCGTGGGGATAGACAACGTGTCCTCGGGTATACTCACTGACTCCGTCCGCCTCCGAGGACCCGGAGCCCCTCATCCGGAGGTACATGAGACCCAGCAGCAGGAAGAAGAGGCAGGCGGCCGTGAGCAGGAACATGGACAGGTAGTGGGCGCTGAAGCTGCCGGACGAGGCCGGCCCCTCCTCCCGCTTGAACTGCTGCAGCAGCTCGTCCTCCGGCACCGACAGCTTCTGCTTCAGCGCCGCCTGGCTGTACGAGTGGTTGGGGTTGAGGGCGGAGGTGGCGTGGTGGTGGTGATGGTGGTTGGAGTGGTTCCCCCGGTAGGTCTGCGACAGGCTGCTGTAGGTGGAGAAGCGCGGCCTCAGCCCGATGGCGAACCGGCCGCCGAGCCCGCCGCTCCTGGAGGCTCCGTCCTCGCCGTCGACGTGGTTGTTCCTGCCCGCCTCCCCTCCGTGGTTCTCCGCGAGGGACACGTAGATGGACTTCCTGGGAAAGTTGTGGCTCCGCGAGCCTCCCGACGGGTCCGAGTCGCGTCTCCCCTCCTCCTCCACCTCCCCCCGGCTCCCCACCATATTTAGACTCTCGGGCGGGTTGACCTGTCTGGCCGCCCCTCCCGTCTGCGACCCTCGCCCGACTCCGTGGGACGGGAACTCCGCTTTCGGGTGGCTCCGTCTCGTCGCCTCCAGCCGGTCCCCGACCACCAGGCCAAGGCCGCCGACCACCACCACCTCCTCCTCGTCCGAGTCCGAGTAATCCCCGGCTAGCTTGCTAGCGTTCGAGTGAGACGCCCCGCAGCCGTTTAAAGAGCGAGAGTTCTTCTCCGCGCCCCCCTCGTAGTCGTCGTCGTCCTCGTCCCCCGATTCGTCGTAATCCCTCCCTTCCGCCTCGGGGCTGGATCTGGCGCGGACCCCCCAGCCCAACGAGACCCCTCTCTGCCCGCCCGGACCCGGGGAGGAGGAGGAATTGTTGCTGCTCGGCGGCGGACTCTTGGCGGCGCCGCCGTACGGACTCTTGGCGGCCGTCGCGACGGGCCTGATCCTCGGCTGCGACGGGAACCCGGAGCCGCGGTCCGTCCTGCCGCCGTGGTTGAGGCCTTTTCTTTTCAGCGGAGTCTCGGCGTCAGACTCGTCGGAGCTGAAGCCGAGGACGGAGGACTTCCTGCCCGGTCTCCTGCTGGAGCTCAGGTGCGTGACGTCATGGCTGGCTGGCCTGGATCCCGCCGTGTTGCCTCCGCCAACGGCGGCGCTGCTGTTGATGGCCCCGGCGCCGCCGCCGCCGCCGCGGGTCTTCCCGGCCCTGGAGCCCCGCTGCTGCTGCTGCTCCTCGCGGAGCTTCTTCAGCTTCTTCAAGTACACGGGCCGGGTGTTCTCGGTGACCGGGCCCGGGGTGAAGCCGAAGCGCTTTAATTCGGAGAAAAGCTCCTCATCCGTTAACTGCGTTGACGCCATCTTGGACAAAACTCTCGGAGATGGTTGTTTGACGGAAGTGACGTAGGGAGGGGTGAAGGGTGGTGGACCGTCCGTGCTGCGTTCAAAACCAGCAGAAAAACTGTTCAGAAATGATTACGAGGAATCTTGTGATCTAAAAACCTTTCACATTTATTTTATTATATTATATTATCATAATTATCATGTGGTTCAAGTAACTTAACATTCATTAGTTAGAGATAGATGTAGTTTAGAAGTATTTAGACTTAGTATCCCAAAATAGTGAGAAACTTTATTAAAATAATGACAAAGTATCTTTAAAAAATACATAGTATCTCAAAATAGTGAGAAACTATTAAAATATTGACATAGTATCTAAAAAAATTAGGTATGAAAAAATAGTGAAAAACTTTATTAAAATAATGACAAAGTATTAAGACAATAATGACTTAATTTTTCAAAATAAGAGGGTATTATGTCATTCTGAGATACTAAATTAATTTTATTTAATTAATATTTTGGAGAGAATTGGAGGATTGTTTTGCCAGTTGAAAAAAATAATTTAAGTTGAAAGCCACATTTCCGATGATGAATGAAGAATCAGAAACAACCACGACCGTTAACTCACTAATCTTATTGAGGACTTTTTCATATCCATAAATCTAACTTTCCCTGAGTCTCTTCCATCTATTAAGTTATTCATAATTGCATTTGGACATTGCATGGTGCAGTTGAGATTGGTCTGCTTTGTGAACAGTACCTTGGTTTAGAAGTCATTCATCCAGGTTTCCTTCTATTCGATCATTTGATTTTTTCCCTTTTTTGAGAGTAAATAATATTTTTTTTAATTATTTATCCAGATGGTTCCCTCCCCTCAAAGCCTGATCATTCCTAAGACATATTCAGAGGTTTGTTACTCTTATTATTAACAAGTAAACATCATCCACTGCTCCTAGTTCCTCTAATACTTATTACATTACTAGATTTTGCTAATTTTGTGCTGGTTTTAAAAAAAATAGGAAGAAACTCCAAACACACACACTCAGATACCATTTCCCCATTCGGAAAAAAACAACAATCTTTATTTTCACTTGACTGACAGTCGGAATAATGTTGAAAGAGAGTTTACAGCAGTTAAAGTGCAATAAATCACAAACAATAATCACAGAGAAAACAAACACAGTGAGACATAAATCTTCTGTTGGTCCAGTACAACAAAAGACTCGATCACATCCGATCCGAGACATGCACCACGAGTCTGAAAACGGGGAATAAATAAAAACAAACGTATTATTTATTTATTTAAGAGCAGATGAAGCCAACGTCCCCGTGACAACGACCCACATCCTGGTGTCTGGGAGGAAGGAACGCATCACGTCGTGTTTGTCTCGACTACTTCAGTACCGTTTACATTTACACCATGAAAATATATATAATCACACATATTAAGATGCTGGCCATCATGAGAGCGCTCAAGAAATACAGTTTGAGAATAAACAAGTAGGAATTAGAAGATGTAGATATATGCCCATATAATAGTAGCAGTACATAAAAGATGAATGCATATCATTTGATTCATTGAAAATGTGTCAAAAGCATGAGGTGAGCTGCAAACAGGCCAGCTGGGGGCGCTAGTGGGCTCCAAATCAAGATCGGGTGGTGGATCTGATATGATGAACTCATGTTCAAAACTTTACTGATAACAGATCCACGTAGTTTCATAGGAAAGGAAACAGACGTAGCTGTGTGAGAATGTAGTGCAGACGCCTGTGAAGACAGACGGGTTCCCTCTCTACCAACAGTGACCTTCAGGACAGGAACTCACGAGGACGCGAGGTCAAAGGTCACACAGCCGGCGGCGGCGGCCTGAGGCCCTCAGTGCTTCTTCATGGAGTCGAGCATCCGCAGGATGTGCAGGAAGAGGTTGACGATGTCCAGGTAGAGGTTGATGGAGGCCAGGATGTGCTCCTCGGGGGACAGCTGCTTCATCAGCAGGTGGGTGTCGTAGATGATGAAGCCGCAGAAGACCAGAGCGCCGCCGGCGGACAGCAGCAGCTCGGTGCTGTCGCTGTTGAAGAAGAACTGCAGAGAGAGAATAATACATAACACTCCAAAGAGACGAGACACACCTCAAAATCTTGTTTTCTTTCCAACAAAAATTTTCTTTCAGTTTCTTTATTTTAAGTTTCTTTTTTGGTCATCCTACTTTCTTTTTTTACTTTCTGTTTACTCTCATTTATTTCTGTTGCCAGACTAACAAACACACACATCGTCTTGTTAACACTATGGACATCACAAAAGAACCTCGTACGGCAAACAAAGTGACTTGAATTCTGCTGGATGTACGAGAAGAAGGAAATGTCCTTGAGAAAACTTTCTACATTTGTTAAATGTTTTTGGTGTCTGAACACCGTCACACTCATTGATCTGTTCCACACACACAGCAAGAAGACTAATTAATCAATGTGATCAATAATAACGTTTCCATCAGAAATCACACACACTCACCCTCATGACGCCGGCGATGAGGAGGATCCACAGGCAGGCGAACAGTCTGGAAGGACAGAGCGGTTCGATGAGCGTGACAGTGGCGCCCTCTAGAGGAGGCATCGATTCGAGAAAAACAACACCACACTCACCCTGCTCCCAGTTTACTGAAGTCTCTCTTGGACTGGAAGGTGTAGACCGTCAGCCCGGCGAACACGGCGCAGGTCAGGCACAAGGCCTGCAGCACGATGCCGTATTCATAGAAGGTCACTGTGGAGACAAGAACCGGGTCAGGACCGGGTCAGGTCCGGCTCCCGGAGGAAGGAAGCTAAATTAAATGTACTTACCCGCCGTTGCCACGGAGACCGCTTCCAGCAGAGTCTGAAAACGAGAGCCAGGTAGCGACACTTAGACTCCGACCAGCTATAGAAGCTCTACAGTTTGTTTACAACTTTATTTTACACGTAAAGATCACAAAAGCGACGTAAACAAAGACTCTTGTGAACGTATGACTCAGAGACATGAAAAAAAAGAAGCTTACAAACGCCAGCAGCAGGTAGAGGTTAACGGGATGCTGGTGTCTGTACATGGCCAGGGCCAGCAGGAGGACCAGGGAGCCCAGAGCCGAGACCAGAACCACAGCGGGACTGTGGAGGAACCAGATCAAGCTTCATGATAGTATTCATAAATCCAATCTCATATAGAGGATGTGTGACTATAACAGTTACAGATAAATAGTGGTTCATGAAGCCGTCGCCTCGGCAACCTCACCTGGCGTGGACGAAGTCCTTGATGGTCTGGGAGAACATGAAGAGGGCGGAGGTCGCCGTGGTCAGGATGATCTGCAAGCTCAGCAGGCTGTAGACCTTCCTCAGGAAGTCTGGCCAACAGAGACAGAGACGCTGTGGTAAACTACACGCTTTTCAAGCACGTTATTCTAAATCCAAGCACTTTTCAAACCTTGAAAACACCACACTAAAATTCAAGTGTTTTCAAGGATTTCCAGCACCCGTACCAACCCTGTGTGTTTACATTGACAGTTAGTTAAGGTGGTTCAGGTGATACAAGCTGATGACGTCAGGTAAGCTTTAGTAAAAAAAATAATAAAAATCAATGCTAACATCTGTTTACGCTAAGTATTAGCTACATGGCTAACACTGTGATAACGCTTTTTTAGCACACAGCGGTAAAAAACGGTTAGTAACGGTTGTATTAGTGACGACAGCACAGTGTTGTACCGTCGTCACTAATACAACTTGTTGTCATTCACACAGCTGTCGTTACATTCCCGCAGTAGATCACGTAAGCGTCGCTAGCATTAGCCTCGCAGCTAGCCACACATCGCGGTGCTCACCCATCCGGATCTGGACGCTGGCCGTGGCGACATTCGTGCCGTAGTTGAAGTCGTCCTCGATGGAGGACCGCGGGTACTTGTCGGTGCTCATCGTGTTCCCGTGAACGTTTCTTTCCTGTAGTAAGACACAGACAACGCTGCTGCTGCGGCTGTGGAGTCAACGGAGAACACGGAACCACAACTGCGCCTGCGCCAGCGGGAAGGGTGTCGTCACAGCTTGTAGCTAAACTCACGACGTCGTTGACGTCTTCTACGTTTTTTTTTAAATATTCTTATTTATAATATACCTTTGTTGAATATGTGCAATACTGAGAAAGCAATAAATAATCACAATAATAAAAACCGTTTCAGGTCACACACAGAGTGAATGAGACATTTACACTTTCATTCTGTATTTACAGGATAAAACATGTCAGTATTTACACAAAACACGTGGAAAAGAAACAACCTCCTTCTGAGATTAACGATTTGAGGCTCTTTTTTTAAGGATTGTAAAAGAAAAAGGAAAGGAAACTGGCTCTACCAGCAGGGTGACTCAGTAACACGTGACTGAGATACTGGTTATTAATAAGAGACCAACAGAAAGTCATAGTTCCAAACACAACAACAAAGTGGGACTTTTACCTCTAAAACTTAAACGCCCTCGGGCTTTGTAGTTACTTAACCTCTATTTCATGTGTCGGTGTCTCTTTCTAGTTGTTTTACATTTCTTTGTCTTTAATAAGATTCTCTTTGTGATTGTTTTTGTCTTGTAGTTATTTTGCCCCTTTTTGTAACCTTTTTAATGCCATTGTAGCCATTTGAGTCTCTTTGTAGTTGTTTTACGTCTCTTTTTAGTTGTTTTACATCTCTTTGTAGTTGTTTTATGTCTCTTTGAAGTAGTTTTGAGTCTCTTTGTAGTCATTTTACATCTCTTTGTAGTTGTTTCACATTTCTTTGTGGTGAATTTGAGTTTCTTCGCAGTTGTTTTTGTCTCTTTAGTTGTTTTTCATCTCTTTGTGGTCATTTCAAGTCTCTTCCTGGTTGGTACTTGTCTTTTCTTCGTGCATCCCAAATGTCTAAATTTTTGTATTCACCCTCCCCTCGTCTCGTGCTTCCTGGTTAGGAGCAACCTCAGACAAAAGATAACCACAAAAAAACACAACAAAGTGACTCAAAACAACTCCAAAGAGACAGAAAACGACCACAAAGAGACAAAAAGACCCCGGAGACGTGTAACAAGGAGACATACAGGAACCCGGACCTTCCTCACAAACAGTGAACCAAACCTGTGTGGCCATAGTTCACCTAGTAACAGGGATGTGAATTAAGGATTGGCTGGTTTGGTGTGGTGGGCAGGCTCAGGGCTCTAGATTACTCAGCTCTGCTGCTTAGACTTTCAGTTTGGTGTCTCTGCCTGGCAAAAGCAGACGTTTCTTCTCAGAGCCGAACAAAAGAAAAACTGATCCAACATGATGCTCTTTTTGTGTGTGATGGCTGCGTTTGCGGCAACTTCCTTTGCTGAAAACACCGTACACAGTGAGTACTACTTACTATTCATTTATTTGTATTCTAATAACACAAAGTCTGCCATTTTTACTGAAGAATACCAGAAACTGCAAGTCGGCCTTCAACCTTGAGAGCTCAGAGAAAAACTAAATCACACAGAATCAGGCTGTTTGGGTTATTTATTTTATAATAAACATACAGAATACAACAGGAAATGAGATGTGAACTTAAAAATAATATACATTTTTATTATTATTTTATAGTAAACATGCAGAATACCAGCAAGAAATAAGATGTGAACTTAAAAATAATACTTTTTATAACAAGTTTATGGTAAACATGCAGAATACAAGCGGAAAATAAGATGTGACCCTAATAATAATAACAATGTTAGTATTATTGTATAGTAAACATACAGAATTCGAGCAGGAAATAAGATGTGAGCCTATAATATCTGTTTGTGATCAGGAAACCTCCAGATACCGGTTTTAAGGGTCAAATGTAGAGGAGAAACATTATATGAGCATGTTTTTAATATGTTTGTGATTCGGTGGAATTCCCCGAACAGTTTGAATTCGCTTTCGATTTCCCGTAAACGCAGATGGGCTGTAACAGCGCCCTCTGCTGGGCGTCGGTGTCACAGACTCATGAGGAGAGTTTGGGAGGTTAATTGCTGCAAAGGTGAATTCAAAAAGTATTGAAACACAGTGGTCACGTCTAAGGTGTGTTTCTTCCGTCGCTTCGTAGTTGTGATCAGTTTATTTTTTATTATTATTATTATTATTATTAACTTGTATTTTTGGGGGGGATTTTTTTCAGCATATATTTTTTTTTAAAGTTGCATGCCATGATCGGGGATGTGATCTAAAAGGGTCCAGTTTAAATTCTGATAAATAACAGTTATTGACTGTAGACATCTAAAATAGGATTTTTTTTCTACTAATAATTATATTGCAGATACTAAAAACAAGCTGAGTCATGTGAGCAGTATTTATTGGAATTTATTGTCATTCAGTGTGCAAAAAAGTGAACACAGTGAGGCTCAGCACAGGCTTTAAATGTAAAATTACATAAATAAAATAATACATTTTAAAATATTAAAATATATATAAAATATATGAATAAATAAAAACAAAAATATATAAAAATAGTAGTGCAATTTCCATTTTAATTGCATTTACATCTTCTCTCATTATTCAGCTTTTTTATTAATTAACGCAACAAACAGAAGCAAAGCAATTCATAACCACAATAATTAAATTGTCTCCTTTGCGTTTCCGTGCCGCACAGCAGCACATATTGACACATAAGTGACGTTCGATTCCCTTCCCTCCGCTTGTTCCCCAGTCGCGCCCAAGGTCCAGGTGTACAGCTACAAGCCGGGGACGTTCGGGGAGGAAAACGTGCTGATCTGCCACGTCAGCGGCTTCCACCCTCCCGACATCAACATCCAGCTGATGAAGGACGACACGGAGATCCCCGACGCCAAGCTGACCGACCTCGCCTTCAAGCAGGACTGGCACTTCCACCTCACCAAGACGGTGACCTTTAGCCCCAAGGAGGGAGAGAAGTTCAGCTGCAAGGTCACACACGGCTCAGACACCAAGGACTATGCCTGGGGTGAGTCGCCTCGGCAATAAGTATCCTAAATGCATGAAAAAACAAAAACAAGTAAATAATGTGCAATAAGTCAACTTTGTCAAGCCACTTGTGATGATATTGTGACGATTATTTAAGAAAAATTTAAAATACTTACTGTTAATATATCAAATCTGATATCGGATTTAAAATTAAATAAATAAAATAAAAAATAAAAAAAAGAACAAAAAATTCAATTACATTTTTCATCCTTTTTCTTCCATAGAGGCGAACATGTAACGTGTGAGCCGGCGCCCCCTGCAGGTGAGATCCTGACTTTACTCCAACGCTTCCCGGCGAAGTCTTTAGCGGCGTCCGGCGTGTGACGCTGTGATGTCGTTCTCTCTGCAGAGCGACGCCGATGTTCCGGAACGCCGTTGAGGGCAGCGCTTCATTCTTCACATCCAATCAACGCAAATCTCAGATTCTCAAGACTTTCTCATGTCTTTTTGTTTTTCTGCTCCACAATACATAAATATTAAAATCACATTAAGGGGGATTTTTCCAGAATTTCAGTGAGCGAATGAACGGGCTGCAGGGGTTTTTAGTCATTTAGTCATTTAGTCATTTAACAGCGTGCTGCTTACATTACTTGCAAACTATTTCCCACTTTTTGATACTGAAACGTGTGTAATTGAAGTTTGTTTGATGTTTGTTCAGTTTGTTTCTGGACACAAATGTTCTTAACCTTTCTCTCTTCTAGATGGGACGATCAAATGATAATTGGTCAGATTTTTAAAAAAACGCATGACAGGAGTGTTGATTTGTTATTTAAGATGTTTGTTGATGTCTATGGATGAATAAAATCCTCTTTAAAATCCCTTCATGTCTTCATTTTCTCTACACTGTATATGGATATTTATAAATATGTTATATTTATGACTCAGATGCATTCTGTATTATTTCACTGAAGGGAAGTCGTCCTTAAATGTACATGTCATAGTTTAAAATAACACTTAATTTAAGGTCAACTTTACAGCTAAGCGTTAAAGTCATCTTAGTAGCTAACTAGCATTGGTAGTGTGGTAGCAACCTGTCAATCAGCAAGTAAGCCCCGCCCCCTAAAGCATCCCCTGCTTTCTGGTCTGGTGGACTCTAAATGGATCATAATGTACTAAATGAACATCATGCTGGATTGAAGAAGACTTGAAACTATAGATTGAGACCATAAACTCATGTTTACAATGTTTACTGAGATAATACATCAAGAGAGAAGTAGGACCATTTTCTCATAGACTTCTATACAACCAGAGAGGAGTCGCCCCCTGGTGGCCAGCAGGGAAAACGACAGTTTAAGGTTGTTAATTTAAATGAAAATAAAACTAACCTTGAAAAATGTCCCTGCTGTGATGACCTTTCTTAATAAAATGTCAACATATCACGGTTGTTGTTTTTTTAAAGCATTCTCCTAAACGTGGTGCTCTGGTTTTTAAACCTGTTTTAATCTTGTTTTACTCTGCAGCACTTTGGGATTTCTTCTAACAATAAAAGGTAAGGTAAAAATGTATTATTACTGTTATTATTATGAAAGTTCGCGACTGATAAACGTACGAACTCGCGGGCTGCTCAAACAAACAAACAAACATGGCGCTCTCGTTTTAAACTAACTGCGCCACAGAGAGCAACAGTGAGAAACAAAGTCTACCTAGCAACACATTCTGCGTCATTCTATAGAGTGGTGAAGTCCCGCCCCTCCATTTCCGGGACATGGGTCCTCAAAAGCAAAAAAATATCAATGCGATTCAATGGGTAGATACAAATTATTTTCTGGTCCCGTTTGAATTGTGCCATGGATTTCACATATGTTCTTTGTGATATTTAAAGAAAATTTTTCACGCAAAGAAGACGACAATTAAGCGCGAAGAGTTTTGATAAAGTTAGGTTTTGTGTGAGCCGCTTTGTGAACTACAGCTCCTCGCTGTTCTCGTCGCGAATGATATACGTCACCACCCGCCGAGTCCGAAGTCCGCCGAGATGGCTGTTTCTCTGCTCCACTTCACCGCTTTTTTCCAAGGGCAGAATAAAAGTATCGAAAGGGGGGAGAACCACTATAAGTCGGGTCATGTGGAGAGCCTCAACTTCGCCGATGGGGAAAGGGCGATGACGTGACGTCACATACGCGACACAACATGTAGTCTTTATCATTGTGTTTTCTCAATGAATTTTAACTGAAGAATTGCACAATAAACGGTCAAACTCTTGACATGGAAAATTATAATTTAAGCCTATAAACAACATTTGTGTAATCCAAGGCATAACGACCGGGGGATCAGATAATAATTATTTTCCGTCCATTGAACACCATTCATTTTTTTCGCTCCGAAAGGACCCATGGCGCCGTTACTTCCTGCTTCCGCTTCGGCACTCTATAGGCGGAGCATTTTTTCCCGGAAGCACGTTCGTTTCTCGACCAATGACGCGTCCGTCTGTCGTTCTTGTGGGCGGGGCTTGGGGGGCGTAACTTCCTACTCGGACGGTCCCAGAAAGAAGCTCCGAGAGACATTTTACTTTCGATTTGTTTGGTTTGACGGTGAAAAACAACGACTGAAGAGATATTTCTCCGAGAGACGAAGCGAAGGAGGAAACCATGAAGACGTTCTTCTGCTCGGTGTTTGTCTGTCTGCTCGTCGGGGCGCTCGGCTTCTCTCCGACCGACCAACAGTGTGAGTGAACCTACACGTTATATTTATATTGTTTTATTTTTTACAAATGGCGGCGTGTTATTACGAGGAAGGAAAGCAGTGAGACGGCAGGGAACGGGAACCGGGAGGCTCGTCTCTCACGATGGATTCACGGTGTAAACGCGAACAAGTAGCTAGCTAATGTCTCCGAGTACACGATAGATTGTATTTCATAATAAGTTTCTTATTTGAAACACCATAAAGTTACATCAACTGAAGTCTTCTGTATAATAGAAGAAGAAAAAAACTTGCCCTTATATTTTATGTATGACGTCTTTTTTAATTACACTATTGTCTAATGTAACACGATTTCTGATGATTCATGATTAATGTGGATGTTCGATCAGTGCTGATGGGAAATGTAGTCCACTGAAGTAATCGATTCAGAGTTCACGTGACTTTTTTCTTGTTTTTTTGGCCATGCTGTCCCCATTCATATCAATACCAGTGTGTTTAGAGCAGAATGCTCTCCCTCAATTTCACTGCATTTAACTAAAAATGTACAAAATTATTTTTTACTTCCTGTTTCTCCTGCAGCTCCGCCCAGAGTTCAGGTGTACAGCCGAATGCCGGGATCTTTCGGCAGAACGAACACCTTGATCTGTCACGTTAGCAACTTCCACCCGCCGGAGATCACCATCGACCTGCTCAGCGATGGGACCCCGATGCAGAACGCCAACCAGACGGACCTGGCCTTCACGGACAACTGGCACTACCACCTCACCAAGCACGTGCCCTTTACCCCAAAGGCAGGCCAGGAGTTCGCCTGCCGGGTGACCCACATGGGGAAGACCAGCACGTTCAACTGGGGTACGTGAGAATGAGAAGAAAAACATACACAGCTCTGTACAGGTGCTGGAAATCCTTGAAAACACTTTAGTGTGGTGTTTTCAAGGTTGGCACAAAAAATACTGGAATCACTTTACTTTTTCTTAAGAAACAAATACGTTGAATTGCAATTTTCTTTGTAAAATTACTTTTTAACAATTATCTTATGATGATCAAACATTATACGGTCTGCCTGTTTAAATAAAGGATTACAAATAATTGTATGTACTTTTTTAAATCCAGCTGTATTTTTCACGATTTATCCCGATAATGGAAATTCACCTCGACCGACCCGAGCATGTTTTTTATTATCTGTAAAATCACTAGTTCTAAGAAACCGACATGTAAAGCCCTTTTCAGAGCCTGATGGAAGACGGTCCAGCATTTCTGTCCCAGGCTGTTTATATCCGTTTTCAGGTTCACCATATGTTTCTCTTGTTCTACAGAATCGGACATGTGAGCTCACGCCGCCGCCTCCATCCAGGTGTGTCATCACATTCATTCTCCAATGTCCTGTTTCAACAGTTAACAAGTCATTCATCATCATTTGACTGTTTATTTTGCATCCTTTGTTTGCAGGTCGACTCTGACTCGGGGAGAAGAAGAAGAAGAAGAATATTGGAATGAATCCAATGAGATTCATTGGAGGAAAACATTTTTTAATTTTATTTTTTTAAATAGAAAAAAAAAATTGCACTTAAAATCAACAATCAGACCGAGTGTTTTTGTATCAGAAATACGACAATAAAGCTAGGAGTAATAAACCCCAAACCACTTTAGTTGAGCTGCAACAGTAATGTTGATGGATTCAGGTCCAGAATGTAGTGACTGCCCTCTACTGGTTGAAACAGTGCTGTTGCAATTTTTATTCTGCTACTGGTCTGATCTGGAGTCATGTGACGTACACCTCCAACCGACCCCCGACACATAGCTAGCGCTAATGCTAACCGCTAGCATTCCCCATATTCACGCCTTGCACGTCAACTCAAGGTCACAAATGTTTCTCAGTTTTATTGTGTCGCCATATGTCAACGTAATCATAAACGCAGAAAAAAAAGTCAGCATTAGCTTTAGCGACTAGTGCTAGTAATTAGCAATGGCGATTAGCATGAGCTAATGGAAAAGGAAAGTGGCTATCGTGAACGGGAATTTAAAAGTAATTGAGAAACCGGAGCCCAGCGGTTCATGTGGTGCCTTTTGTACTGATCTGTAGCAAGAAAGCATGGTGGAATTAGCACGTTATCTAGCCAGCCGTTAAATGAAAAATTTGACCACTTTAAAAACGTAGCCACAAAAGGCGTAGGGAATATTGTTCCTATTGCCAGATAATCCGCTCATTAATGCCGATTTAAGCAGAAATCATAATGTTCTGATGCCTTAATTTACAGAAAAGAGATAAACGTACTGCTGTGATGCTACGCTGGTTTATGGATGCTATCAATATATGATATGTTTGTGGTTATTGATCACAGGGTTAAAAAAATGATTGATTGATTGCTCTATAGACAAAATACATAATCAGTTTTTTGTTTTGTCACCTTGAATGATGGGGAGTCAATTTTTAACTCAAACTTCATGTGAAAAATCTAAAATAACCATTTATACTGATGTATGGAGATATTTTTATGTTTGATCTGTAAATGCATTTTAATGTTATTTTAAGTGTTCCTTAATTATCATTTGTGCACATTTTATGTCATGAACTAGAGAATTATATAAGAATGTTATTGTGCAGCACTTGACAGATTTGACTCCATAAATGTATTTTATACATGAGTGTTGTGTTCAGGGTAATAAAATTCTTACGCTTCTGTGTTCAGTGTCATTGAGTTTATACACACAACACACACCTTCTAAACCTTTTTGAAATAGTTGACATTATTACAGGGTTGGTACAGGTGCTGGAAATCCTTGAAAAACCTTGAATTTTAGTGTGTTTTCAAGGTTTGGAAAGTGCTTGGATGTAGAATAAAGGTCTATAAATGTGTGTTGTATGTGATGACATCTATGAAAGAACAGAGACAAGAAGATCTCCATATTTGAGGGACTGAAAACAGCATTTTGTGACATTTCTTTATGAAAAATGACTTTTGATGATGAACAGATGATGAAAATAGTTGGTGATTATATTTCTGTGGATCTGTTAGTGGAATTAGTTTTCCTTTGATTTGTGGTCCTTCTGTAAAAAGCTGTCTCCAAACATCATGTTGGTTGTTTAGAGGACAATAACATCTCATTTAATGTGATGAACAAGTGACATAATAAGTAGACTGAATACTGACCATTGGATTGATACAAAGATGGAGTTTACCACAGCTGGAAGGGGCTGGAAAAGCATGGAAATGCACCTGGAAATGCTTGGAAAGTGCTTGAATGTGACTTTGATAAAGGTGTAGGTATGATATTTAGCTGGTTAAGTTTCAGGAAACTCCATCCTGCAACGTGACGGAGTAGAAATCCCTGGAATTTACTTTCCAAAACTCACCTTGAGTTGCGTGAGAATTCAGCAGCTCACCGAGGAAACACTCTGGGGAAACGAAAAGGAGAACTTCACTCAAAGTGAGGTCGTTTTGAAAGTTCTCACGGATGCTAAAAAGGACACGAGATCCCTTGAAAAGCCTTGAGAGCTCAACAAAAAAACAGTCCATTTTAAGGTATATTTAATTTTCCATAGGCTGCATTAAGGTTCCCATCCCTGCTGTGGCGGCGCTGCACTTAAATTCTAGATTTACGTGGTCCCCTGAATCCACCGTTGAATGGACATGGTTTTTGAATTTGAGTTTAGCTAAATGGTTAATTAAGTCAACAAATGGTTGTTTTTATTCAATATTTCCGGAACGTTATTATTATTTTTTGATAGAAGAGGTCAGATTCAGTAATGGATGCTAATAGCTTGTGTATGACATTTTAATCTTTAATCTGTGTACACGTAACTTTGATAGATAGATAGATTTATTGTTCTAGATAAATCGCACATTCGCTGAAGTTTCCGTGTCCAGAATTTTCCTTTAATTTTGAATCACAATGGCAACAAAAAAGGGATTCCCCCCCACCTCCCCAACACGCAGGTAACCGTGAATCTCACGTCGGCCATTTTTTTTCGACATTTCCGTAATAATTCCATCTCCACAAGTGAGGAAGTTGGGTTTTCCGTGCCGTGAAGGCAGCATTAAAATGCTGTTTGTCTTCCTGTGTTGCGTTCACGTCTCCGTGTCGTCACAGAGTAAAAAAAAGACAAAAGTCCGTTGACTGTTGTGTCAGTCGCGCGCGCGCGCACGGGGGGGCGGGAGTTTCCGCGTTTGAGCAACAGTTATAGTGACGCACGCGCCGCCGCCGCCAGAGCGCCGCGGACCCAGATGGACGCGTCCACCTTCCTGTACGACGTCCCGCCGGTCCTCATCGAGAGACTCTGCAAGGTCCTGGACACCGGAGAAGGCCGGTTCGGATGGCGGGGAATCGGTGAGGGATCAGGGAGACCCGGGTCTTGAGTTTTCATGGATATACGGGGTAAACCGCAGCCGCACAAACCGGACTGGGTTCATACTGAGATAAAACAGGAAACGTTGTTGTACGACCTTTAAAATCAGAAATCACAACAATGACAACAAACAATAGAAAATATAAATATTTTCTGTTGTTTTGTGTTTTGTGTTTTTACAGTTTTTATTTCAAGGGCAACTTTATGTTAGTTTCCATGGTGACGTTGAATGAAATATCACAAATGCTTCTACATTCTGACGTGAAATTATGATTGAAGAGTTAAATTTAAAGTATTTTTTATTATCACTGAGAAATTTGATTATCTGAAAACGTTTGAATGTTGATTTTTAAATGTCTAACCATGGCCTGGAGGTACGGAAGACACAGAGTGTTTTAAAGTTTGAATGGAGCAAAAGGTATTAAAGCTTTGAATGTTGAAAAAATATAGAATAATACATGTGAATAGTAGTAAAATAATTATTAGCATATGACCTGTTAAGTCCTATTGTTTTCTGTTACAAATTAAACAAATTAAACTCGAGCTGAAATTAAAAATGCCTGTTTAACCCTTTTAGATCACATTGAAAAAAAAATACCAAAAATGTATTTATTCATATTTTATGATCAAAACCCAATATTTTTTTCTTCCTAGAAATTAAAATCAAAGCGTACTTACATCATCTAGTACCAACTAATAATAACTAATAAATAATAACATCCATCCATCAATCAATCCTCCCAGCATTAAGTCCCGCCTCCTGGTTCCCTCAGAAATACGTCACCATGCCAAACAGAGATAATGTTTATGTTCTATGCTGCATATTCACACAATGTTTAGTTATTCATTGGTTGGTAACTTCTTGGTCTTTTTTGGTCTCCAGCCGTCCGAGTCGTCCCCAGCTTGTTGGAAGTCCGCATGCTGGAGCGCGTGGAGGCAGCCGGTCGGAGTCCCACCTGGGAGTTGCTGTGGTCCTGGTCCCAGCAGAACAAACGGGTGCAGGACCTGCTGAACGTGCTGCAGGATTTGGGCCACCACCGGGCCTTGCAGCTCCTCCGGGATCAAGCTGACGGTCAGTTACAACCGGTCACACGCTGAGATAGCGGGTTGTCGTCGGCGTATCGCTTGAGTCCTCATCCACATTGGATTAACAACTGGGAGCTCCACTCCTCGTTAGTCCTTGTTTTTAATGTGGATCAGTCTCGTCGGGCTGGTACCAGATCCACCTAGAGTGACATGAGGGCAGTGTTGATCCAGTAGAATGAATTCCTTCAAGGTGTTTTAGCGTGTGGAATCTTTAAAAGCTTCAATTTGTAAATGGTATGAAAATTGAACGAGAGCTTTAACTTTATTTATTTGGAAAACAGAGATGCTTAACAAAACACCGACAAATAAATACTGTGAATACGTAAATTAAAAACATCTGACTTAATGAATGTATTTTGATTTTGAATGAAATGAATGTGTTGTTCTGGCGACCTGTCCAGGTGTACCCTGCCTTCGCCCAATGACAGCTGGGATCGGCTCCAGCCCCCCCGTGACCCTGAATACAGGATAAGCGGTAGACATGGCATTATGACAACATTATAGTTTCTGCCCCGGTGATCAATAAATCGGTTCATATTCTCTTGTCATACATTCACTCAGTTTTATCCGATCAGTAAACTGTTTCACATCAGGCTGAGTCCCTGCAGAACTTTACCCAAAACAATAGTGATTTAATGAGCTACAATTATGGTGAATGCAAACGATATTGCGAATCCCTCGGGGGCTGAATGAACGCTGGAGGGAAGTGACATCACAGAAGAGGAACTATGAAGCTCTCTCTTGGTTCCTCTTTGTGGTTCAGAGAACTGCGTGGATCCAGTCAACCAGACAAACCTTTGATTTGATCTCTTTTTTTCAGAGTGGCCCGTCCCCCCAAACAAAAACCACCATGACAGAGGGCCGCCGCCGCCGGCAGCTACAGCGAAGGTAGAGCAGTTGGTTCTGTTGTTGAGTGAACGTCTTCTGGCGGCAGGAAGCGAGAATAAACAACCTTCCTGTCCTTTTCTCTGATTAGACATCTGGTCAACCCGAGAGGAGTCCTGCAAGTGGACCAGAGCCGGGTAAGTGAAGCGGGTCAAAGGTCAGGATGGTAGAAAGGGAGCTTTCTAGGCCTTTTTTGATCATAAATCAGGTCTAGATGTTATACAAATCCAGGGCCCGCCAACTGAGATACCCTTAATGAGTAAATACAAATATGAACCAATCACAAACCATGGTCAGGTGATGTCACAATCTCATTGATTCAATCAACTTTATTTGATCAACTGTATTTATGTTGCCTTTCCCTTTCCCAGCACGACTCTGTCTCTGGACTGGAGAGAGTCCGCCGCCCACGATCACGTTCAAAGACGTGACGGAAGGAACCCGAGACTTTCACCGCGACGCCAGGATCTCCGAGGGACACTTCTCTGACGTCTACAGAGCGCAGATCGGGAATCAAACCGTCGCTGTGAAGCTTTTTAAACAGGTGATTATTGATAATCGCTCATCCGATAATTAAAGGGACAGTTCGGATGTTTGGTATCGGATGTTTGGTATCGGTACGAGCCTGAAACTCACACTAGCCCGAGGTCTTAACTTTCAGCCAATCGTTGACCTCCTTTATACTTTGGCTCCGCCCCTCTGAGCTGTCAATCACAACAGAGCCGAGTATGTTATTACGCCTGGAAAAAGAGTTCCTCACAAGTACTGAATTTGAGCTAGAAGGAGGATTTTTAACGACGATGTGAACATTTCCAGGAACATTCTGGAACTTTTATTGAAACAACTAGTTTGGTCCTTAAAACATTATTTTTCCATCATTCTGCAGACTAACGTGGCGTCGTGGAAGAAGCTGTGGGACATCTTCAGGAAAGAGATGGAAATCCATCATTTGTACGTGTTTCACTCTGGAAGCGTCTGTATTGATCCGATGGAGTGTTCCGTGTTCAGTGTTGGTGATTTGTTCCAGGTACCAACACCCGAACATCCTGGACCTGCTGTGCTGTTTCTCTGACGAGGGCCGGTACTGCCTGGTCTACCCGTACCTCCCTAACGGCTCGCTCTCACACCGACTCCATCAGGTAGATTCCTGCTTCTGTGTGTCGCTTGTTTACCGAGCCGGCGTGGAATCGTTGCTATGCAATACTATTATACTCAATATTAAAAAAAGAAACAGGAAGTGAACTCATGGGCCACAACATTTACTTTTGCAGAACTTCTCCTTTTTATTTTTAGACGTAAATAATTGAGAAAACATTTTACAATGAGGGGAAAAAAATTATCCACGTGTAATTTATTTTGCTTTTAGATGATTTTTTGGCCGTTTTTGCCTTCTGTAGTCAAACGAAGAAAATATGGATTCACTTGATATTGTGTTTTGTACGACGGCGTACATTTACGAGAGGAAAAATTATATTTTCCCAGATTTAAGCGGTAAATTTGTGAGAAAAAACATCAAATTATACTTTGCAATCGGATTCAGCAATTAGCAACTTTTTATCTCTGAAGTGACGTTTTATTCAGGATAAAAAACAACGTACTGGTTTGGATGAGGTGATAATCAGATGATTATTAGTTTTTCCTCAGATACAAGTGTTTTCTTGGACAATCCCCCCCCTCCTGTGGCTCGTTTACCTGCACCGGTACGCCGCTGTAGTTCCGGTATATCGTATAATTAAACCTTACCTGTCTTCACAGCGCGGAGAGCGACCTCTGACCTGGCGAGAGCGTCTCAGCATCATCAAGGGGACGGCGAAGGCCTTGCATCACCTCCACACCGCCCAGCCCTGCCCCGTCATCTGTGGCAACATCTCCAGGTACGTTGACCCGTCTGGACCTTTGATGCAGAAACCTGAAGTGTACGTGACGGTGAACTCCCTTGGGTCGCAGCGCCAACGTCCTGCTGGACGACGCCCTGCAGCCTCGGCTGTCCAACTTCGGGACGTCCCGCCTCCGTCCTCGCTCGGCCGTGCAGCACTGCACCATCACGCTGGACACCAGGACCCACGGCGACCCGGGGTACCTGTCTGAGGAGTTCATCAGGGACGGCAAGCTGTCCTTCAGCCTGGACGTCTACAGCTTCGGCATGGTGACGTACATACTGAAATACTTCCACGATATGTACTTATTAAATCAAGTAGATCATTCACTAGTATAATCACTATAATCACTATCCAGGGAGGACTATAGAGGACTATAGAGGACTATGTAGAGGACTATAGAGGACTATAGAGGACTATAGAGGACTATGTGGAGGACTATAGAGGACAATGTGGAGGACTATGTAGAGGACTATAGAGGACTATGTGGAGGACTATGTGGAGGACTATAGAGGACTATGTGGAGGACTATGTAGAGGACTATAGAGGACTGTGTAGAGGACTATAGCGGACTATAGAGGACTATGTGGAGGACTATAGAGGACTATAGTGGACTATAGAGGACTATGTGGAGGACTATAGAGGACTATGTAGAGGACTATGTGGAGGACTATAGAGGACTATGTAGAGGACTATAGAGGACTATGTGGAGGACTATAGAGGACTATTTGGAGGACTATAAAGGACTATGTAGAGGACTATAGAGGACTATGTGGAGGACTATAGCGGACTATAGAGGACTATGTGGAGGACTATAGAGGACTATAGAGGACTATGTAGAGGACTATAGAGGACTATGTGGAGGACTATAGCGGACTATAGAGGACTATGTGGAGGACTATAGAGGACTATGTGGAGGAATATAGAGGACTATAGCGGACTATGTGGAGGACTATAGAGGACTATGTGGAGGACTATGTAGAGGACTATAGAGGACTATGTGGAGGACTATGTGGAGGACTATGTGGAGGACTATGTAGAGGACTATAGAGGACTATGTGGAGGACTATAGAGGACTATGTGGAGGACTATAAAGGACTATGTAGAGGACTATAGAGGACTGTGTAGAGGACTATAGAGGACTATGTGGAGGACTATGTAGAGGACTATAGAGGACTGTGTAGAGGACTATAGCGGACTATAGAGGACTATGTAGAGGACTATAGAGGACTGTGAAGAGGACTATAGAGGACAATAGAGGACTATGTAGAGGACTGTGAAGAGGACTGTGTAGAGGACTATAGAGGACTATGTAGAGGATTCTATAGAGGAACAATTTGCGTATACATCTCAGGCTTTTATTTTGAAAGGTAAATGTGATTTCTGATGGAAACATTATTGATCACATTGATGAATTAGTCTTCTTGCTCTCAGGTTATAATGGAAACGATGACAGGTCGTAAGGTCATCGAGGAAACACCCAAACACACACTACTGGTGAGCCGGAGCAGCAACGTTTACATGATGATACATGATGATACGTGATCACTACAACCTCACATGGTTCTTCCAGAGAGATGTGCTGGTGGGCGAGGTGGAGGCCAGCGGCGGCGTGGACTCGTGTCTGCAGCTCGTGGACGCGGCGGCGGGTCGGTGGCCGGCCGGCGTGGCCCTCGGCCTCCTGCGTCTGGCCCTGGACTGCACCGCCAGCCGGCCCCGCAGCAGGCCGAGCTCCGAGAACGTGAGATGGATACCAGTCTGTGAAGGTTCTCAGTCACCTTGGAAGCTTCATGGGAGGCAGCTGGACCTGGTCTAGGGTTTTGAAGAGGCTCCTTCTCCATCAAGGGAGGCCAAACCTAAAGCAAGTCCAGCTGCTGACGACAAGCTTTCAAAGATTCTCTGAGATTATTACGCCACAAATTTACAGAAAAAATATTCAGATTTTTATTTTTTTATTAACGGTAATATTCTGAGATTAAAGTCATACGTTTGTGGGAACATATGGTTTACTCGTGGTAAAGATGGCTGAGGTTCAAGGAAGTTTTCTTTGATATTTGATATTTTTCTCTTCTTTAAAATGAGTATTTTCTCATAAATTTATAAAGACAG
Source organism: Eutrigla gurnardus (assembly GCF_963514095.1). NCBI lineage: Eukaryota > Metazoa > Chordata > Actinopteri > Perciformes > Triglidae > Eutrigla > Eutrigla gurnardus. The sequence continues at coordinate 17,514,395 of NC_139932.1, forward strand.
CATATCCACGTTTTTATTTTCTCATACATTTGTGTGTATTTACTCTTAAATTTAAGTTAAACTCTGGCAAATTCCCAGAATATTTCCCCTCTGTTTTGTTCTTTTTGATCAGACAGATTATTATTCAGGAGACGTTATGGGATGAACTCTGAATCTCGTCTGTCTTCAGGTCATTCTGGCATTGAGCCGGCTACTTCCTCCCCCCTGCTGCCCCCCCGCCGACCAGCCCCACAGCCTGGACCACGGAGACCCCCTCATGTCCTGGCTGGGCCCCCCCTCCACCTCCACCTCCTCCTCCGTCCCTGTAGAGCACGATGAGCACCGGAGCCCCCCCGGTTCCCTGACGGAGGCGGGGCCTCGCGAGTGCAGCCAGTCGGAGGTGACGTACCTGAGTGTCGTTCGGAGCGGCGAGAAGGTGGGTGCTCTGGGCCAGGAGGCGGGTGCTCTGGGCGAGGAGGCGGGTGCTCTGGGCCAGGAGGCGGGTGCTCTGGGCGAGGAGGCGGGTGCTCTGGGCCAGGAGGCGGGTGCTCTGGGCCAGGAGGCGGGTGCTCTGGGCGAGGAGGTGGGTGCTCTGGGCCAGGAGGCGGTGGACCTGTATGGCAGCTGGCCGGTGCAGTGCAGCTGCCCGGCGGAGGCCGGCGGTCCGGTCTGCGAGGACTGCCGGGCCAACGGCTTCACCGCCGACCTCACCGACGAACCTCCTGGTGAGTGACGATCACATGACCGTCTGACAGCGGCTCAGAGGGTTCAACCAATCAGTGCAACTTATTCTGTGTGTGTGTGTGTGTGTGTGTGTGTGTGTGTGTGTGTGTTCCAGACGTCGTGGTGGAAAACGCAGCCAAGAAGCGACTGAGGAACAAACTGAGTCTTTATGACAAAGGTCTGATCCGGACGGAGGAACTGTTCTCTGAGACGGGGCGGGAGTAGACGGCCGACTTCCTGTCGTCGTTGCTGTTGACGACGAGCTCTCTGCGTTGAACGCCATGAAGGCGCTTGGCGTAGCCGGCCGGAGCCGAGCCCACGCTAAAGGTCACGTGGATGACATTTCTACGAAGACGAATAATTATGATAATATATATATATATGCTTTTATTGAAAAAGAGCATTTATAATTTATTTAAGTTGAGGAAACGAAACGATTGGTGGGATCAGGTTCAGTCACATGACCACTTCCTTCTTTACATACCTGCACGTTGTCTCTTGTACTTGGTGTCTTGGTTTCGGTACATTTATATATTTTTACTGCGAGGGTCCAGGTGTGTATATATATTTTATGTTTTTTAATAATGCATTATAAAGCGTTGGAAAGTAACTAAAGGCACCATGTGGAGTTTTTTTAGACGTTTTTTTTCAGCTCAGAATGTTGAAATAAATCAAACTTTATTTACATATTTCTTGTTATCGACACACTTTTTTATGTCGGTCCAGAGTTTGACTTTGGATTTAGATGTTTTGAATCGTACCGGCCCGGGGAACTAAAATGTTGCATCGGGACTTTGAGAGAAATGGATGACTCGATGGAAAATATATCAAAACACAAACAATGTAACAAAATGTATTTATTTTTTTACAATCCGACAACTCAAGACGTTGTTTTTATCGTATAGCTTCTTTGCTGCAGTTGTACTTTTTCACCTGAAGTGTGGAGAATAAATCAGTAAACGTTTTTTTTTTAAAGTGACGTAATGTATTATTTGAGAAGCGACTTGTGTAAAATAATAATAATAAAAAAACAGAGCTCAGGGGTGTATGATGTCATAGAGGAAGAAATAACCTGAACACAAATCAGTGAGTCGAGCTGAAATGATCAAAAGACAGAATTAATTTTCCTAAAATATTTGTAATTGTTTTATAATCGCTGTAAGTTGAACTGTTGAATAAAACGTGATATTAAAGATGCCATCTTGGCCTCCAGATACATTTGATCGGCATTTTTCTCTATTTTCTGAACTTCTTTGGAGCGAAGCTTCGACGCTGCTGCTGTCTCTGTGGCCGATCACCATGATAGCATTGATAAGTCGCTGATCAACCAGACGATCCAACGTTCTCTGTTTCGACCACAACCACCGGCGTTGAGGCAGGAAGGAAGTGGTGGCGTAGTAAACCCGCCTCATGCTAGATTTTGATTGGCTGCCTGAAAAGTGGAGGTATTTAAAATAGCGTTCTAGGTTAAATGAAGTTGGATACCCGGTGGCGTGGACAGTCGGGGATACCATTTCCTGTTCACAGGTCCACGTGGCGATGATGCAGCGCCGCTTTCTCCCGGATGAGGCTGACGAACTCGTGTTTCTCCAGACAGCCGTGACACTCCTCCCCCCACGAGGCCAGGATGCTCCGCAGCTCCAGGACCCTCAGCTTCCCAAGGCCGTCGCTGCTCAGGTCCTTCGGCCGAGGCTCTGTGGACGAAACACACGAGGGGGGACGGGCGTCAGACGGCGTCCACGCCGGTGAGCGGGGCGGCGTTTTGGCGTGAGCGCGTGTTTTACCGTATCGGAGCTGGCAGATCTGGGTGTCCCGGCTGCTGAGGCGCCGGCAGATCTTCTCCACGGGGACGTGGGACGCCAGAGGCCGAGCCACCGACGCCGTGACGCGAGTCGCCGCGTCGCTGCTGGCGCCGAGGTAGTAACACTAGGAACCAACGCAGACGTTCCTATGGTTACGATGCATCAAACACAAAAGACTCTAATCTCTATCAACAGACATCGGTAAGAAAACAGAATCCGTAGACGAGATATCTTAACCATGGCGACCCGTCCAACTCTGATTGGTTTAGCCAAACGCCATTGACAACCAAGCATTTTTCTTTTCTGAAATAAGGTTCAATAGAGGACACCGGAAGGGGCGTGGCTTAGACAATCAGAGGCAGAAGGCCCTAAAACACATGTGTCAAACTGATCCAGTAAAGGGCCGCTGTGGCTGCAGGTTTTCATTCCAACCAAGCAAGAACACACCTGATCCAACCAATCAAGGTGTGAAGGCCAATCAGGTAGGTGAATAAGTCGAGTCAGGTGTGTTCTTGCTTGGTTGGAATGAAAACCTGCAGCCACAGCGGCCCTTTACTGGATCAGTTTGACACACCTGCCCTAAAACTATTCATTGAGTTTTATTGGCTCTCCTGCACCCTGGTGGTCAAAGAGTGTTTTGCGTTGCCGTTCTCACCAGCCGGGCTTCCTTCCCCTGGGCAGCGGAGCAGGTCTGGATCAGCTGGTCCTCCACCAGGGTCGGGTTGAGGTCTCTGTGGGCCGAGGTCAGGCCACTGTAGAGCCTGAAGAGAAAGTCCACGCAGACTGTGGACCGGATCAGTGTTAGACCGCAGGCTGCTTATCCAAACTCCCAATTAAAAGTAAAAAAATAATCTTATATCTTATATATATATATATATATATATATATATATATATATATATATATATATATATATGTGTGTGTGTGTGTGTGTGTGTGTGTGTGTGTGTATATTAGTAACCTGTCTTGTTTTAAATGTAAATACAAGGTGTTAAACATAATCATAAGAAATAAAGGAATGAATTAATCCCGAAGGAAATTCTTGTGACAGAGATTAATTAAAAAAATTACAACAGAAAAATAATAAAAACATAATACAGTGACATTATGAACCCGTAGAGACATCAGAGCAATATAGAAGTATAAGAAGTAATCCTAACACCAGTGCAAAATACAAATAATTCAAAATATAAATACAATTTTAAATTTAGAAATAAAACAGCAACTATGAAAATCAGATAATTTTAGTGGAATACGTCAACTTAAATAGAAAAAAAAAACTATATTGCCCATGACAATGAAATAGGAATAGAACTGATTATTGCACATAATATGGATATTATGATTCTCAGGTTTAAGGAGTACTTTTGTTTTGAAAGCTGAAATTTAAAAAAAGAAATTCCACTCTATAAAGTTACGTTAAGTTGCACAGCGAGCTGGTCCACACACACACACACACACACACACACACACACACACACACACACACACACACACACACATTCACACAGTTTCGTGTGTAACGTGTCGTCACCGTGCTGCTGTCTCACCTTCACAGTTGTCTGCCGCGGAGACAGCGAGGCCTCTGAGCAGCAGCAGGACGACGAGGGGCGACACCGCCATGCTCACGATATTATTAGCAGCAAACTTTACGGTCGAGCTCGTCCGACCACGGGACTGACGTCACCTATTCGACGTCATCGGCTCAACTTAAATACATTTTACAGAATATATATATCGATTTGGATTCAACTCCACCAAAGCAATATATGTAAAAACGGAATTATAATAAAAAAAAATGAACTGACAGTTTCTCTGCATAATCAGGAGGTGTTATAGTTAATTTACCTAATAAAAAAAAAGTATTTTACTTTTAGTGGAGTTATTTTTTTAATCAGAGGTTAGACGAGCTATGGCGTAAAAAAATATATATAAAAAAAATAATAATTGCCGAAATAAAAGCTTGTAAATCAATAAATGCATACACACAGAAATACTACAACAAATAAAGGAAAGACATTTAATCATCATGACGACAGCTTTAGTACTCCATATTATATATTATATGTCATCAAATATTAATTATTCGTCTCCTAAATTCCGTAGATTCTGGAAAATAAATTAGACGCTTTTATTCTGAAACAAATCAACAGGAAGTTGTTCACGGAAGCGGAAGACGGGCCGCGTGTGCGTGTGACGTGCATAGCTCTTCCAGCATGGCTGCCATCGGAGTTCACTTCGGATATACTTGCGCCTGTGCGGCGATATTTAAGGTGAGTTAGCGGTTCGTTGGAGTTTTCCCGGTTTTCTTATGTCCTTCTTCTTCTTCTGGTCCACAATATGGCGCCGTGTTACTCTGAACTCCCCCCAGAAACCCGCGGATATAGCGCTAGTTGTGAAGATGCTAACAAACTGTACCGTACGGAAGCCGAGAACAGTCAAGCTGGAAACATTTAATTTTAAATGCCGTTATCTCGAATGACAACGCTGTTTTTTCTCTCGAGATAACGATTTAATAATAACGACATTAGTATAAAATAAAAATATAGTAAGCAGGGCCTTTCTCGGCTTCCGTAGTACGGTTACACGCGATGAATGAAGTCATTTCGCGTATGATAGCTCAGCTTATATATAGCCTTATAAGTACAGTAAAGCTTTTAGTTTTAATGGTTCCAGTAACGTGACGCTATAACAGTTTTACTGGTTCGTTTTCTTGGGACCAACACGAACAACGCAGTCCAGTTAAACACAGTCCTGAACGCGTTTAGTAGCTAAAAGAAACCCTGTGTGGTTGTAGTGATTTAATGACGCATGGAAGCTAACAGACTAAGATTTTAAAATTCGTTATTTTTTTCTTCATACCTTTCGGACATTCCTGACACGTTAATTTACCAGGTCGATCTCCATGGTGCCGAATCTAATCGGAATTGGGGAGACCGGAAGGAATTCATTTTGTGTTTGCGATAAATCTCTAGCGACTGAAATGACGTGTTTTCCTAGGATGGACGGGCCGACGTGGTGGCTAACGACGCCGGAGACCGAGTGACTCCGGCTGTGGTGGCCTACAGAGAGACTGAGCAGGTACGATTCACTTCCACCAATCAGAGGTCAACTTCCACATATGCTTCTATATATATTTATATTCATGACATTTGGTACTTGCTTTATTTACTATCTCCTCCAGATTGTAGGCATCGCAGCAAAGCAAGGACGCTTCCGCAACGCTGCCAACACCGTAGTTAAAGTGAAGCAGGTGCTCGGGAGAAGGTGAGATAACAACCCGACTCACTCCTTTAATTCTGGAAAAGTGAATGTCCTACTTCTCTTTGCTGGCCACCAGGGGGCGACTCCTCTCTGGTTGTATAGAAGTCTATGAGAAAATGGTCCTACTTCTCTCTGCTGGCCACCAGGGGGCGACTCCTCTCTGGTTGTATAGAAGTCTGAGACAATGGTCCTACTTCTCTCTTGATGTATTATCTCAGTAAACATTGTAAACATGAGTTTATGATATCAATCTCTAGTTTCAAGTCTTCTTTAATCCAGCATGATGTTCATTTAGTATATTTATATCCATATATTAATAAATAACCAGGTATGTGAGCGAGTTGCTCAGACCGACTTATAGATTTTCTCTCTCTGGTCTCTCGATGTTCAGCTTTGATGATCCAGAGACACAAACTCACAAGACGGAAACCAAGTGTCAGGTGAGTTTGTTACCAGGTCCCTCGCCTGAAGCGATCCCTTCGTTCCCCCAGAATGCATCTCTCTGGTCTCTCCGTCGTGGCTTTTGCAAAACGCACTTGTTGTTTTTCAGGTGGTCAACAGACAGGAGAAGCCTTATTATGAGATCACGGCAGGAGAACGATCGGAGTACGTTGCTCCGGAGGACGTCGCAAAACTCATCTTCCACAAAATGAAAGGTAGTTTATGACTCTCTCTCTCACACACACACACACACAGAGATAAATGCTGTGTGAATAAACACCACGGTGATCGACCCATCTAACTTTCACAGAGACGGCTCAGTCGGCTCTCGGCTCTGATGTCACCGAGGCCGTCATCACCGTCCCCTTTGAGTTTGCACATGCTCAGAAGCGAGCTTTGAGGTAGGTCACGTGACCACGATACATACGATGATTTTTAAATGTTTTCCTGTAACATATATTACTTTTAGAGAGTGAAACCTATTACCGACGACTCACCGCTGTTTTCCTCCGGCAGGGAGGCGGCTGAGGCCGCCGGCTTCCACGTCCTGAGGCTGATCCACGAGCCGGCTGCTGCTCTGCTGGCCTACGACATCGGACAGGACTGTCCTTCTGGGAAGAGGTGCGCTGCTGCTGCTGCTGCATGTTGTTTACTTGTTTGTTGCTTAAAGTGCAGCTGAAACTCGAACTTTAATGGTCTCTCTGACAGCCACGTCCTGGTCTACAAGCTGGGTGGGACGTCGCTGAGCGTGACGGTGCTGCAGGTCAACGGCGGGATGTTCCGGGTGCTGAACACCCACACCGACCACAGCATCGGAGGGGAGAGCTTCACCGAGGCGTTGGCCCAGTACCTCGCCGCCGAGTTCAAACGGTATCTGCTGTTGTGTGTTTCTGCCAGTTTATTAAATACCGCTGGGTAAAAAAAGAGATGCTGTTGATATAACTCAAATCTTTGACGTTTTGTTCCTGTTTGTTGCAGCACCTATAAGCATGACGTGAGCACCAACGTTCGAGCGATGATGAAGCTGATGAACGGCGCCGACATGGCCAAACACTCGCTGTCCTCGCTGAACTCGGCCAACTGCTTCGTCGACTCGCTGCACGAGGGCATGGACTTCGACTGCAACGTCTCGAGGTGAGCCGCTCTCGTCTTTTATTCGCATATTTGGTATCGAGATAATCCAAAAGTAACGTCATCAAATCAAGTTGTGTGACTTCAATATTGTGATAAACATTAGCATTAATTTCCTGACTACATTTTAACAGGTAGTGAGTAGTTGTATTGGAGTACATTTTAATGTGACTCAAATCATCAGCAAAATCATAAAATAGTTTATGTATATATATTTTTTAATGCAAATGAAATGTGTGGTTAGCAGCGAGCCGACCTCAGTGGTTTTTTTTTTCCCTCAGAGCTCGATTTGAGCTGCTCTGCTCATCACTCTTCAACAAGAGCATCCAGCCAATCAGACCGCTGCTGGAGGAGGCGGGACTCTCCACCAGCGACATCAATAAGGTATGTTGGGCCACCGTATTTAGAAAATCCAGACTGTATGATTTGTTTTTCGATGTTAATGTGATGTTGTCGTGACGGACAGACGCCACCAGAGGTTACTGGCTCAGAAAGATAGCGACTCAGTGTTTCTATTGTTGCCTTAAAAAGCTGATAGTTTATAGTCTTGATGTGGATCAGAGTGACCTTTTTATTTTTTTGGTAGCGAATGTGAGTTCATGCGGTGGGTTTATTCCAGGTGGTTCTCTGCGGCGGCTCCGCCAGAATCCCTCGTCTGCAGCAGATGATCGGAGACGTGTTTCCTGACGTGGAGCTCCTCAGCTCGGCGCCGCCCGATGAGGTCATCGCCATGGGAGCGGCGCTGGAGGCCGGGTTACTGGTGGGGAAGGAAGGCCTCGCTCCCGAGGAGGAGTCCGTCACCGTGGATGTTTCTACCACGGACATCCTGGTGAAGGTACAGGAAGCCTTTTTTATTTTAGCATTTACGTTCTTCAATGTCGGGATGATACGGGATTTTATCACGATGAAAAACACTTATTAATCGTAAATATTGTCACATGAGAAAAGCTCTCTAGTTAAAATAGACTCACAATGCTCATTTTTTAAATGTAATTTATATAAAACAAAATATTTTTACATTACAATATTCACAAAATCAAGATGTGTTCTATATGTGATACGATTAAATCCTTTTACGCGTATTTAGATGGTTATCGGGATAATATTGTGAATTTCTTTTGTCTACTTGAACGTAACTTGGCTTACTCGGTCTAATCTAACACATTTGCCCCGATCCTCTTCTCGGTGCGTGGCGGTGATGCAGGAGGTGGATGAGTCCGGAGCGGAGGTGTTCACCGTCCTCCTGCCGTCGGGAACGCCGCTCCCCGCCCGCCGACATCACGTCCTGAGCGGCGGCGGCCAACTCTCCTCCATGTGTTTGGAGATTTACCAGAGATGTGTGACGGCGAAGCCGGAAAAGCTCGCGAAGGTAAAGAAGAGTTTTCACGTGTTGCATAGCATAGATGCGGGTTGTTAACATCGTAATAAACTCGCAAATGTGCAACTTTTTTTCTCTGAATATTGCCCCCCTCTCTCTCGGCTTAAAAAAAAAAAAAAAAAAAAATCTACAGTGGCCCTGATACGCCGTCGTTATGCATTCACACCATCCCAACTATTTTAGTTGGTATGGGTTTTATGTGCAAAAAGACTAGGGTGTAAAATGATCACATTTGTATTTGTTGAAATGAATAGTTTATCTGCTTGTGTGTGACGTTTAGATCGTCTTGAGGAACCTGCAGCCCAAAGAGGAGAACCACGACGTCGACACGGTGGTGACCATGAAAAGGTAATCCGCCGTTTCCCTGGATCACAGCATCGGGGGACCGTGACCGGACCGCCTGCATGTCATTATTATTATTATTATTATTATTATTCACTCATGTATCGTCTTTCTTGCTGCAGGGACGGATCCGTTCACGTGTCCTGCGTAGAACAGATCAGCGGCAGTCCGGAGGTCGTCACCATAGCAGCCGCGTCATGAGGACGACGTCACCGCAATGTTTAGTTTTGTTTTCTCACTCAATAAACGTTATCAAACCCAAAACTACGTGCTTCTGGATTTCATCGTAATCAGGGAATAATTAACAACGTGGAACTCTTCGTGTAGCTGCTCTTCATATCGATCCGGAGCGACTCATGTTTCTACGGTATCCCAGAACGGACAAACCAAACACTGGTTTCTAGAGAGAGCATTTACACGTTACCTAAAGGCCTCCGACGCGCTTGGAAAGGGAGGGGTTTCAGCTCCACTAAATCGTACATATTGTGCCTTTAATTCCCATGAGCACACTGACTCCACATCTAACCTCACTACATCGTTAGTAACCGGTTTTACGTCCATCTCTGTATAAATGACAAAAAAACCACTGCATCCATGTCATTTTAAATTGTTTTATATGATATTAATATACATGACGAAGAGGATCAGTAGTCATAACATGCATCACACTCATTCCATCCGGTCCACTCTCAGTCCACACCACATGAAGCAGGGGGGGTGGGGGGGTCAAGAGTCTTTGGGTTCCAGGAGAACGTCGGTCATGAGGAGAGAACATGCATGTGCATCATTAAATCCGGTGTCGCCTCTAATCGAAGCATATTCACCCCGAAGTTTAAACACGCAGCCTCCGGCGATCCTCCGGCGATCCTCTGGCGGTCCTCCGGCCCCCTCAGCACCCGTGCTCCGGGACGATGCGACACTTCAGGATCTTCAGGTAGTTCTGGACCTTGTTGGAGTCTCGGCGGAAGCAGTAGAGGAGGTCATAGTCTTTCATCAGGCGCCACTTGGCGCTGTCGGAGGGCAACGGGCCTCCGGGGGACGCCAGGCCTCTGATGGTGTTGCTTATTAACCCCAAGACCTGCATCTGGGGAGGAGGAGGACCCGCGTTAGGACTACACCAGAGAGAGGAGCCACACCACAAGTCCTGGAGGTTGAACGGATGAGTCAGCTCATTGGTTGATGACAATAATAGAAATATTTGTCGGTCGGAGATGTTTTTAGTTATCTTATTTGTGTTCCAAATTCCATTAAACAAATTCAGAATTAAAGTGATAAAACAGGAAATATGTACGGAAGGAAAAACAGTTCTAGTGAACCATTTTTCTAAGTCTGATCTAACTTGTTTTCTCTCCTGTGTTGTATGAATTAAGGATAATCATTTCAGTGCCTTTTATTAAAAAAAAAAAAAAAAAAAAAAATCATCAGGTGAAATGTTCTTTAGTCATCAACTATTAGAATCGGATGTTAATTAGATAACTTGGTCCACTTTAATGTTCCTTTCTAAAAGTCGGACAACTGAACACTAACTAGGTTCTGTAGTTCTATCTCAATTTACAGAACAAAATACCAGTATATGTAAAAAAATAGTTACCATGAAGTTTCTACATTATTTCAATCAACCTGAAACTAAATAAATAAATAACCCTTATAATGCCGTCTATTTCCAGACATGATGGGAACAGTTCTGCTCTGTGGTGGCTGGATGACTGGCGAGGCACCCGAGGGTGAACGTTTGGGTTTGTTGGGTGACGTCTGGACTTTGTCATAGGTGCCACTAAGATTACCCAAATCCAGTCTACGTCCCCGGGAGCCACATTACACAGCGGCTCCAAGAATCCGACATTAACTCCACATTTAAAGGTGCAGTACGCAGCTTTTTACCATTAAAAATACAACAATGTAGAAACCGATGCAAATGTAAAAAGAGGTGGGTTCTCTAGAGAACCTGCACTGGATGTTTCTGGCAGAGGTGGGAAGACACAAAGTACAAATACTTGTATCCTTCATAGGGATACTTTTTACTTTCTACTTTGAGGCTGTACTTTTTCACTTTTACTTGAGTAAAGAAGTTGAATCAATACTTCTACCTTTACCAGAGTCATTTTCAACACAATTATCTGTACTTCTGTTTGAGGACAGAATGTCTACCTTTTATGAACCAGGCTGCAACCCCAGGTTCTGAAAAGTGAAGCCAAATCTGAAGTGCCTTAAAGGTGCATTCTCCCTGCTGGCCACCAGGGGGCGATTCCTCTCTGGTTGTATAGAAGTCTATGAGAAAATGATCCTACTTCTCTCTGCTGGCCACCAGGGGGCGACTCCTCTCTGGTTGTATAGAAGTCTATGAGAAAATGGTCCTACTTCTCTCTGCTGGCCACCAGGGGGCGACTCCTCTCTGGTTGTATAGAAGTCTATGAGAAAATGGTCCTACTTCTTTCTGCTGGCCACCAGGGGGCGACTCCTCTCTGGTTGTATAGAAGTCTATGAGAAAATGATCCTACTTCTCTCTGCTGGCCACCAGGGGGCGACTCCTCTCTGGTTGTATAGAAGTCTATGAGAAAATGGTCCTACTTCTTTCTGCTGGCCACCAGGGGGCGACTCCTCTCTGGTTGTATAGAAGTCTATGAGAAAATGGTCCTACTTCTCTCTTGATGTATTATCTCAGTAAACATTGTAAACATGAGTTTATGGTCTCAATCTCTAGTTTCAAGTCTTCTTCAATCCAGCATGATGTTCATTTAGTACATTATGGTCCATTTAGAGTCCACCAGACATCTCATGTGCACTTTGACCCCTTTCACCAGCCAGCATACCTTCTCGGCCACCTTCTCGACTCCCTTGCGGAGCTCCTGCACCATGTCGCTCATCTCGAGGGCTTTGTTGGAGCTGAAGTTGTTAAAGTCGTGGTGGTGCGCCATGCTCTGGTGGAAATGCCACAGCGGATCCCTCCACGCCACCAGCAGCTTCAGGATGACCTCCGTCAGCTCCTCCCTCTGCGGGGCGGAGCCACAATACATTAAAAGAAGGTCAAGCTCACTCTAGAAGACATGATTTGATTTAAGTCGTCTGAAAAGTCAAAGTAAATGGACAGAATGGGGGGAAGAAAGTTTTGCGGTCACACAAAGGATGAATGGGGGGAAGCAGAGTTTACACAGGATATTTTTTTTAAAGGTTAACCTCACCGCCATCCTCTGAGCGTTCTCCTTGCCGTTCGGGGTGAGGATGGTGGAGGTGTGACAGTTGCGACTGACCCGGCCAATCTGATTCTTGCTGGGCAGGAAGTACTGCTCCTGTCGGCACAAACGAGGACGTAGAGGGAGGACAGGTCAGAGGTCAACCGTCTAAATGTCAGCTGTGGTCAATGAAATAGTAGAATGGCCTGCAGGTATATACACGGGGTCGCCCACGAAGGTGGAATAACAGTGCCAACAGTGTTTATATATATATATATACACATCTTTTATGTCAACAATTAGGGTAGACTGAACAATAGAAACTTCATCCTCCAAAAAAACATGTTTTATTCCAATTAAAAATAAATAAAAGATATATTATAAATATTACTTATATATTCTATAATATTAATATGCATTTACAATAATGATATTATCAATAAATATGTATATAGTAAAAAAATGAAATGCGTTAAACATGATTAGAAAAGACTTACAAACTCGGAGTGAAGGTCGTTGGAGATGCTGTGCGTCCTGGCCGAGTGTTGGATGACCCGGTCAAACAGGTTGGCCAGGGAGAGGACGTGACACCCGGCCTGGGCGTTGGTGCAGATGGGTGCTGCACCCACGCTGGTCAGTCTGCTGCAGGACAGCAGGCAGACCAACAGCACCCACAGCAAAGACGCTGGAGGGAGGAAGACCGGAGGGGGGAAGAGCAAAGAACATTAAAAAAGGGATCCAAAAACCGTCTCCACCTGAATCAGAAAGTCTTCCTCTGTTTGAAAAGAGAGAGAGAGAGAGAGAGAGAGAGAGAGGATGGTAATAAGTTGCGTTGCTCAGAGAAGTTACCTGATCGGAGGTTTCCAGGCATCGTGGAGCTGCAGAGGAGCTTCTGTTCAAAAGACCCCGTCGCTTCATATGAGGGTCCCTCGCTGGCCATTTCCCTTTTTACACTTTCATGTCAAACACCGGGAGAGAGAGAGAGAGAGAGAGAGAGTGTGTGTGGTTGAGACTTCAGGAAGTAGCCCTCGAGGCAGTCTGTAAGAGCGATGACATCATCAAGCCAGGACGTCATCCCGACAGCGCGTCACCGTTCTGCCGTTGCCTCTTCGGGGTCCACTCAGCAGGCGCTCCTCCTCCTCCTCCTCCTCCTCCTCCTGATGCTCCCGCCTGTCCTCCAGCTACGCAGCTCCCTACACCGAAAAGGTCATTCAGAGCGCCTCCAAACAGGAAGTGTACCAATCAGCTGATGAGTGAGCGTGGCGGGAGCTCACGACGACGACGGCGATGAATGAGTGACTGAATGAGTGTCACGATCTGTCTGGAGAGCCGCTTTGCATGTTTGACGTCAAGCCCCGGATCAGTCAGTCGGACATCGTCATCATCTTCAACATCGTCGTCGTCAACATCATCATCGCCATCATCGTCATCGTCAATGGGAAACGTGACCAGAAGCTAGGAAAGGTCAAGATTCCTGAAAACTAGAATCCATAAGTAAGAATCTGAGTGAAATGAAGCGATCACCATCTTTGAAAATATGGAAGCCATACCTTCAAGTTTTCCCGCCTGGAGGCTGCGTTCCTTCCTACGAAGGTTGATCGAAGCAAAAAAAGGTCATCCGAGTACGAAACAAACTGTCTGCATCCATAAACATGAGTTCATGCTTTCAAGTCCTCTCCTCTTATGGTTGGACCATCTTCCAGGTTTTCGGTTCGGGAGGCAGACACCGTTACGAGTATAGACTAAGGGCTGGCTCAGGTTGGCCTTGGACCGGCCCTTAGTCTATACTGCTGCAGGCCGAGATTCATTGATTAAAGAGATCAACTAATTCTACTAACTCGACTCTGTCTGTGCTTTCTTGTCCCGTAGTGTCCAACGTGGTCTTGCCTGACGTCGACTGCTACCTGGTCTGATCTGGTCCATGGAGACCCCGTATTGTGGATCCACCTTGCCAACTACTACTACTGCTCATACTACCAATACAAACACAGAGGGGAACCGGAGATGTCGGCTCCAGATTTCTGCCTGAAGTCTGTGTTTTCAGTGTTTTCTCTCCACTATGTGGCGCTGTAACTCTGGATCCCGGTCACATTGGGACTCTGAAGCTTCATTGACTGAAAACCCACGAGTGTGTTACGACACGACAAATGAGATTTCATTGAACTGAAGTCGGACCTTCGTGTCCCGAGCCGGTTTTGTTTCGAGGCTCACGTGCACGAAACAAACCTCAATGAAAGTTGACCAGACGGCCGAGGTCAACGTGACTCACACACACACACACACACACTCGGCAGCGTGGCGGTTGTTGGGCAGACAGGCTGCTGTTGTCATGTTCAGACTGACCTGCAGGGTGACGGGGTGACTCTGACAGTCCTGCATGCCCACCGGCCACAACCATCACCGGCTCTGGCCTTTCGCTCCATTTTGACGGCGCAAGAACTTTCCTGTGACGACTGACCAGCGTTTGAACCGCCAACCTCCAGATACGTAGTTCTGATGAGAGTTTGGGTTGTTTTCTACTACATATATACCTACATGTATATATATATTAAGTACATGATATTTGAGTATACTTTATTTGTTATTGTAAAGTTTGCTGTTTTGTAAAAACTAATTTTGTGTATTTTAGTCAGAAGTGTCAAAAGTCCAAATGTTCTCAAGTAGAAGAACAAATACTTCAAAAAGACTGGTCAAAGTAGAAGTACTGATTCTACTTCTTTAATCAAGTAAAAGGGAAAAAGTACTGAAATGTACTCAGTGGAATGTATCCCTATGAAGTACATTTCTACTGTTTTTTTATTAATAAGAAAAAAGAATCGATAATAAAGTACAGATGTGTGTTTTAAAATGTAGGGAGGGAAAAGTACAAAGAAAACAATAATTTTGAGAGGTTGTTTAAAAATATACCAAATATATATATTTAAAGTTGTTTAAATAAAGTTTATTTTCCTTTAATACACGTAAAGAAAGAGTACTATAGTAAGATTATTTCAAAGTGTGTTAAAAGTAGTGTAATCATTCATATGCATTTAAAAACAAATATATTATATAAGTTGTATTTGTTTATTTTATTGTTTTTATTATGAATTTATATTTATTTGCATTATTATTGTATATTATTTTGTTAAATCATTATATGAAAATGATATACATACACAGATGTTTTAAAGTGATAGCCATCCAATCACCAAAAATCTCCAAATGTCAAAAGTTTTGAGACACTAAATCAGGTGTGAAGGTCTCGATGTCTATTTGTGTTTTATAGAGATTTTTGATCATTTTTTATTAATTCTCATGTGGTTAAAAATGTTACAATTAGCACCAAACCTCTGTAATAAATGGTTTCAACCCCAAAAATACCACATTGACCTGATAGCTGCCCCTAAAGACTGTGTGGGTCTCTGAGGGTTCATGAAATGTTCAGAGAGCAGAGCTAGTTTGACTCCTGAGGGTTTTCTTCCTTCCTCTTCCTTTAACCTGCAGGGGAAGCAGAACCACGCCGGCCCTCCGTAGCCTGAGAATGATCCCAATCGTTCCTGAACTCACCACCTTTTGATAAAACGCCCCGGGTCCTCGAAGCCGCGACGGCCCGGAAAAAAGTAACGGGAACAAGGGGGGAGGAGGCGACCAGAGGGCAACCCCCGCCACCTGCGGCGCCTGCGATGCGGGTCGGGGCAGGCCGAGGTCCGGGTCCGGGTCCACAAAAACCACGGCACAGCCGAGAGCTCTGGAAGCCGACGACCTGGATCAACAAAGAGCTGTGACACAAATACGGAATGGTGGTAATTTCAGAATCATTGGCTACTTAGTTTTGCATTAATATGATTATTATTACTATTATACTGTATAATCAGGGCCGGCCCAAGCCTTTTGGGGGCCCTAAGCAGAATTTGATTTGGGGCCCCCTCCACCACCGGAGAGTCACCTGTGCTTCGACGATTATTGACACAAATGTCACACTATCATGTTACATTATAAATTGTATTAATTATTAGATGTATCACGAACCACATATCCTGTGATATTTATCTGAGGGGCCCCATTCAGACATCATAACCCATAAAGGGGCCCTATTAAATGATAATTATATTTCTCTTGTGTACATACTGTGATGTTTGTCACCTGTTTCATTTATTTAATATGTAGAAGAAGAAAAAACTCCACACACTTAGTTAAGTTGGCTTATGCCTCAGGCCTGGTTAGATTCTGCACAAAAGTTTGTAGAAAAAAACTTGAAAAATAAATATTTTTTATATATTTTCCCATCAAACTTTATTTAGAAACAAACAAATACAGATATTGCAGACATATACTCGACAGAGTAACTCCATATGAATAAATACATAATTAATTAAAGCAAGAGTGGTATAAAAACGTTGCATTAATGATGAGAATTTATAAGAAAAATACAAATTTTTCGTTTTCAAAGAGTTAACCATGCAGATGTACAGAATAAATGAATAATAATTCTGGTTTGTTGACGTGTAGTGTGAGTGACGTGTGAACGGACTCTCCGGTGTAGACGTGAGCAGTGTGTGCTTGTTTTCCCTCTCAGCGCGCCCCCGCTCGGCGAACAACTCTGTGGCAGGAAATGACGTTTCATTCGAGTAAAAAAAAAAGGAAAAAAAGACGCGTCTCTTTATTTGCGCAAATATGCTTCCATATACTGAGTTCACACACGGACGAGGACTAAATGAAACCGTAACACAAACCACCTAACCCCCGCGGGTTACGCGCATATTAGAATCGAGCGCACCCTCCTCTTCAGTACCATCCTAGCAAGTTTGTTAGACCCGCACCAGAGGGAGCCAAGATGGCGGTGGAGCAAGCGACGAAAGGACCGACGGTTGCGCTGTCAAACCCGGTTTACGCGACCCGCCATGGCGGCGACGACTCCCTCCCGGCGGACTCGGGGACGCTGCGGGACTACCTGGTGGACTTCCTGGACAAGGAGGTCGGCAGCGACCTCAAGTCCCTGAAGAATGTCGGCGAGCTGCTGGAGAAACTGCGAGAGGAAAACAACGTCCTGGAGGAACAGGTGAGTTAAAAAAAACGCGTTAAAACAACCCGGCAGGTGACGTCATGTGTGTGTGTTACGGCGAACTTTAGCTAAACATGTATAGTGTAACAGCAAACCACGATATGACGTTGATAATATTCTTCTACTTCAGCAACAGTTAAGAACGGCGGGGTTGTTGTTGAACGCAGCACAGTGACGTTGAACCTGTTGTTGACTGGCCACAAGCAGCAAGTTGTTATTGGAGGATGTAGAAGCGAGTAGGCGGGAACTTCCGGTTCTTATTAGCGAAGCCTAAAGTGCCAAAAAATTAGTAAAAGTAAAAGTGAAAAAGTACTGAATTGTACTCAATCTGCAATGTTTTTTTGTTGTTTTTATCAACTACCTTTATTTACTGTATCTGGCGTCATATTACTACGACAAAAAATAATTGATAATAAAGTAAAGATGTGTGTTTTAAAATGTAGGGAGGGAAAAGTACAAAGAAAACAATAATAATTTTGAGAATTTGTTTAAAAATTTAACAAATATATATATTTAAAGTTGTTTAAAATAGTTTATTTTCCTTTAATACATTTATAGAAAGAGTACTATAGTACAATTATTTCAAAGTGTGTTAAAAGTAGTGTAATCATTCATATGCATTTAAAAACAAATACAATAAATAGATATATTAATTATTAAATGATATATTATATATCTAGAAGATCGAGAAGCGAGTAGTCGGGAACTTCCGGTTCTGATTAGTGAAGCCTCAAGTGCCAAAAAATGGTCCTACTTCTCTCTGCTGGCCACCAGAGGGCGACTCTTCTATGGTTGTATAGAAGTCTATGAGAAAATGGTCCTTCTTCTCTCTGCTGGCCACCAGGGGGCGACTCCTCTCTGGTTGTATAGAAGTCTATGAGAAAATGGTCCTACTTCTCTCTGCTGGCCACCAGGGGGCGACTCTTCTCTGGTTGTATAGAAGTCTATGAGAAAATGGTCCTTCTTCTCTCTGCTGGCCACCAGGGGGCGACTCCTCGCCTGCAGTTCCATCTACCGCCAGAGAGGCCACTAGAAGCAACGTATCTCAGATCTTTCGGACCCTTTTAACGTTAAAGCGGGTTCCTTCTGTAATCGTGTCCTCCAGGTTCTGAGCGTCTCCAGCTCGGTGCCTCCTAAAGTGTCTGAAGCTCTGGCAGCCGCCGAGGAGGCGACGAGTTCACTGGAGACGCTGCTGCAGCGAGAGAGACTTGTCTCCAACACGCTGCACCAGGTAGGTCCATCTGGGGATTTAAAAATGTTTCTCCAGGCAGGGAAAGTCAGGAGATGTTGTCCTGGAATATCAGGGAATTTAGCTTCTCGCATTTTTGAGATTTTTAGCCATTTATAATAATGTAATATTTCCCCACCACGCTGTATTTGTCTTTCAGTGCGTTATTTCACGAGTGGTTGCTATGGTTACTTGGTCTTTCAGCGCCAGTTTACCCCTCATCAGTAAGACAATTAATATGCACCGTTCAAGCAAACAAAAACGTATGTTTTTGGACTTAAATCTCACAAATTGCTTTTGTTTTTTGTTGCTCAACACAAAGGCGGCCTGTTTTTAACCTTCATTATCTAAAGGTGAAGGTGATTCAGCCTTTTAGTCAGTGGAAGTCAGGAAAATGTTAGGGAATCAAGGTAGTACACTTTGTTTTATGAAAAGAGAAAATATCTGATCAAATTGAGAACAAAATTAGCCGAGGCTGCATGTCAGGATGACTGCATTTAATTAAGTTTATTAAAATAAATATAGTTTCTTGTTTTACTTCAACGACAAAGGTTTATTTGCTATAAACAAGAGAGCACCTATTAACAATCCTAAATAATTATCTGGGTTATTTATTCTGACAAGCTTCAATTCTGCAAAGAAACATAATTTTTTACCCCTAGGTGGAGCCGTAACACTTCATTATATATACATTTGTAAGCCGTTTTCTTCATGTTTTTCTGTCTCCTAGCATCTCCAGAGCGCTCAGCCCTGGATGGACAACCTCGGCCAAACGCTGAGCCAAGTCGACACTATAGAGAGACACGTGAAATACCTACGATGCCTTCAACACATCGAAGAGCTCAGGTAATCTCCATGCTGGCCACCAGGGGGCGACTCCTCTCTGGTTTTATAGAAGTCTATGAGAAAATGGTCCTACTTCTCTCTGCTGGCCACCAGGGGGCGACTCCTCTCTGGTTGTATAGAAGTCTATGAGAAAATGGTCCTACTTCTCTCTTGATGTATTATCTCAGTAAACATTGTAAACATGAGTTTATGGTCTCAATCTCTAGTTTCAAGTCTTCTTCAATCCAGCATGATGTTCATTTAATACATTATGGTCCATTTAGAGTCCACCAGACCAGAAAGCAGGGGATGCTTTAGGGGCGGGGCTTACCTGCTGATTGACAGGTCTCTACCATGCTACCAATGCTAGTTAGCTACTTAGATGCCTTCAACACTTAGCTTTGACCTAGAAGCTAGCTTGCGGTGGCGTTTGGGGCTAGCAGCAGTAACGTGTCGGGTCCCTGCAGCGCCGCCGTCCAGCAGTGTCTGATGACCAGCAGCGTGTGGGAGGCCATCCGGGCGGTGGACAACATGGCGGCGCTGGACGCCGGCCTGAGCTCGTCTGGATGCTCCCACCTCCAGGACTTCCTCCGGGAGACGCTCCACTTCTGGCACAAGATCATCAAAGACCGACTGGCCAGGTAACCCCCCCCCCCCCCCCCTTGTCTCCGCCCACTTTGTGTTGAAATGTGCTGCATCATCATCCTGTGTTAAACCTCTCTTCTCCAGTGACTTTGAGAAAGTGCTGACTCAGCTCCACTGGCCGATCATCTCCCCTCCGACTCAGACGCTGACGCCGACCGCCAACGGCCAGGAGATCAGCAGCCAGCTGGAGCTGCTGGTCACGCAGCTGCTCGCCCTGCAGACCTCGTATCCTGATTCCTCCATCAGCTGCATGAACACGCTTCTTCTTCCACGTTCTGCTTTCTCTTTAACTTCCTCCTTGCAGTGATGACCTCGTGTCCCAGAGGGCATCGGCGTCTCGCCCCGGACTGCCTGCCGCCGCCGCCCAGCCGGCGTCTTCAGCCACACCCCCGTCCCAAGCCGCCCCCCTCTGTCTGCCCATCCAGATCATGCTGCTGCCGCTCAGCAGGAGGTTCAGATACCACTTCTACGGGAACCGGCAGACCAACACCCTCAGCAAGGTGTCACACCTATTTACTTGTTTAAATGTTTTTATTTATTTATTTAATTTAATTATTCAATGCTTTTATTTATTTTTTTATTTAATTTGATTATTAAATGTATGTATTTATTTATTTAATATGTTTTTATTTATTTTATTTCATTTATGTATTTATTCATTCATTTAACTTAATTATTTAATGTTTTTATTTATTTTCATTTTATTGTTTAATTCTTGAATTTATTTTTTAAATTATTTAATATGTATTTATTTATTTTATTATTTAATTTGTTTTTATTTTATTTTTATTTTTTTATTGAATTTGTTTTTATGTATTTTTTAATATCATTTAATTATTGAATTTAATTATTTATTTTAATATTTAATTTATGTTTTTATTTATTTTTTATCTTTTAATAATTGTTTTTATTTTATTTGATTATTTTCTTAGTTTTTTTTATAATTTACTTTGTTATTATTTATTTTAAATGTAATGCTAAATAAATAAAACTATATAAAAATATGATAATAAAGCAAATCTCTTGAGTGAAATGACTCGTCTGGTGTCTTCCAGCCGGAGTGGTACCTCACCCAGGTCCTGATGTGGATGGGGAACAGCTCCGCCTTCATGGAGGAAAAGATCCAACCGATCCTGGACCGGGCCGGGTCCACCATCAGCGCCATGGTACGCTGGTCTGATCCAGATCAGGCTTTGATCAAACCTCCCGATGATGTCATGAACCCAGACAGTAAGTGTCTGTTGTTTCCACGGCGACCAGGTGGAGCTGTGTCGAGGCCTGCTGTCATTGGTCCAGGAGAAGGTGGCGAGCGACGCCTCCAGGCTGCTCTACGACGACGTGCTCTTCTGCCACCTGGTGGAGGAGGTGCTGCAGTTCGAGCGGGAGCTGCGGGTCAACCAGTCGTACCCGGCGGCGCTGCCCGGCCTGCTGCACCTGCTGCTGGAGGACGCCACGCTGCAGAAGTGGCTCGCCGTGGAGAAGAAGAGTGAGTCGCCTCCGCCGCCACCATGACGACGTTAAAGTCCGGAACGCTGTTATTTTATTT